>NC_069504.1:436510031-436527531 GCF_027579735.1 Bombina bombina | reverse complement strand
ACTGTTTCTGCAAATAGAATCAAATAGATAGAATTGGTTATATATATATATATTTTTGTGTATACCAAATACTGTTTGTTAGATATAGAACCACCGCAATTAATATATTATCATTCCAGGAACCAATTAGGAATATATCATAGCTAGATGGCATATGGCCATTAAAGGTTAAAATGATTTTTAATTTGAATTTTCACTATCAGTGACATTTAGGTAATACATTAGGATCTGTTGTTTAAAATATTTTGTAATACGCTCTTTTAAATAACCATTAAGATGAATGCCTTAAGATATTATCTATTTTTGAATAAAAACAGAATTTATGCTTACCTGATAAATTACTTTCTCCAACGGTGTGTCCGGTCCACGGCGTCATCCTTACTTGTGGGATATTCTCTTCCCCAACAGGAAATGGCAAAGAGTCCCAGCAAAGCTGGTCACATGATCCCTCCTAGGCTCCGCCCACCCCAGTCATTCGACCGACGGACAGGAGGAAATATATATAGGAGAAACCATATGATACCGTGGTGACTGTAGTTAGAGAAAATAATTCATCAGACCTGATTAAAAAACCAGGGCGGGCCGTGAACCGGACACACCGTTGGAGAAAGTAATTTATCAGGTAAGCATAAATTCTGTTTTCTCCAACATTGGTGTGTCCGGTCCACGGCGTCATCCTTACTTGTGGGAACCAATACCAAAGCTTTAGGACACGGATGAAGGGAGGGAGCAAATCAGGTCACCTAAATGGAAGGCACCATGGCTTGCAAAACCTTTCTCCCAAAAATAGCCTCCGAAGAAGCAAAAGTATCAAATTTGTAAAATTTGGCAAAAGTGTGCAGTGAAGACCAAGTCGCTGCCTTACATATCTGGTCAACAGAAGCCTCGTTCTTGAAGGCCCATGTGGAAGCCACAGCCCTAGTGGAGTGAGCTGTGATTCTTTCAGGAGGCTGCCGTCCGGCAGTCTCATAAGCCAATCGGATAATGCTTTTAAGCCAAAAGGAAAGAGAGCTAGAAGTCGCTTTTTGACCTCTCCTTTTACCAGAATAAACAACAAACAAGGAAGATGTTTGTCTGAAATCTTTAGTAGCCTCTAAATAGAATTTTAGAGCACGGACTACGTCCAAATTGTGTAACAAACGTTCCTTCTTTGAAACTGGATTCGGACACAAAGAAGGTACAACTATCTCCTGGTTAATATTTTTGTTGGAAACAACTTTCGGAAGAAAACCAGGCTTAGTACGCAAAACCACCTTATCTGCATGGAACACCAGATAGGGCGGAGAACACTGCAGAGCAGATAACTCTGAAACTCTTCTAGCAGAAGAAATTGCAACCAAAAACAAAACTTTCCAAGATAATAACTTAATATCTACAGAATGTAAGGGTTCAAACGGAACCCCTTGAAGAACTGAAAGAACTAGATTTAGACTCCAGGGAGGAGTCAAAGGTCTGTAAACAGGCTTGATCCTAACCAGAGCCTGAACAAATGCTTGAACATCTGGCACAGCTGCCAGTCTTTTGTGAAGTAAAACAGATAAAGCAGAGATCTGTCCCTTCAGAGAACTTGCAGATAATCCTTTCTCCAAACCTTCTTGTAGAAAGGATAGAATCTTAGGAATTTTTATCTTGTTCCATGGGAATCCTTTAGATTCACACCAACAGATATATTTTTTCCATATTTTATGGTAAATTTTTCTAGTTACAGGCTTTCTAGCCTGAATCAGAGTATCTATTACAGAATCTGAAAACCCACGCTTTGATAAAATCAAGCGTTCAATCTCCAAGCCGTCAGTTGGAGGGAAACCAGATTCGGATGTTCGAATGGACCCTGAACAAGAAGGTCCTGTCTCAAAGGTAGCTTCCATGGTGGAGCCGATGACATATTCACCAGGTCTGCATACCAAGTCCTGCGTGGCCACGCAGGAGCTATCAAGATCACCGAGGCCCTCTCCTGATTGATCCTGGCTACCAGCCTGGGGATGAGAGGAAACGGTGGGAATACATAAGCTAGGTTGAAGGTCCAAGGTGCTACTAGTGCATCTACTAGGGTCGCCTTGGGATCCCTGGATCTGGACCCGTAGCAAGGAACCTTGAAGTTCTGACGAGACGCCATCAGATCCATGTCTGGAATGCCCCATAATTGAGTTATTTGGGCAAAGATTTCCGGATGGAGTTCCCACTCCCCCGGATGGAATGTCTGACGACTCAGAAAATCCGCTTCCCAATTTTCCACTCCTGGGATGTGGATCGCAGACAAGTTGCAGGAGTGATCCTCCGCCCATTGAATTATCTTGGTCACTTCTTTCATCGCCAGGGAAGTCCTTGTTCCCCCCTGATGATTGATATATGCAACGGTCGTCATGTTGTCTGACTGAAACCTTATGAATTTGGCCTTTGCTAGTTGAGACCAAGCTCTGAGAGCATTGAATATCGCTCTCAGTTCCAGAATGTTTATCGGGAGAAGAGACTCTTCCCGAGACCATAGACCCTGAGCTTTCAGGGATTCCCAGACCGCGCCCCAGCCCACTAGGCTGGCGTCTGTCGTGACAATGACCAACTCTGGTCTGCGGAAGCTCATTCCCTGTGACAGATTGTCCAGGGTCAGCCACCAACGGAGTGAATCTCTGGTCTTTTGATCTACTTGAATCGTCGGAGACAAGTCTGTATAATCCCCATTCCACTGTCTGAGCATGCACAGTTGTAATGGTCTTAGATGAATTCGTGCAAAAGGAACTATGTCCATTGTTGCAACCATCAATCCTATTACTTCCATGCACTGCGCTATGGAAGGACGAGGAACAGAATGAAGTACTTGACAAGAGCTTAGAAGTTTTGATTTTCTGACCTCTGTCAGAAAAATCCTCATTTCTAAGGAATCTATTATTGTTCCCAAGAAGGGAACTCTTGTTGACGGGGACAGAGAACTTTTTTCTTTGTTCACCTTCCTTCCGTGAGATCTGAGAAAGGCTAGGACGATGTCCGTATGAGCCTTTGCTTTTGACAGGGACGACGCTTGAATCAGGATGTCGTCCAAGTAAGGTACTACTGCAATGCCCCTTGGTCTTAGACCCGCTAGAAGGAACCCTAGTACCTTTGTGAAAATCCTTGGAGCAGTGGCTAATCCAAATGGAAGTGCCATAAACTGGTAATGCTTGTCCAGAAAAGCGAACCTTAGGAACTGATGATGTTCCTTGTGGATAGGAATATGTAGGTACGCATCCTTTAAATCCACGGTAGTCATAAATTGATTTTCCTGGATAGTAGGTAGGATCGTTCGAATAGTTTCCATTTTGAACGATGGTACCCTGAGAAATTTGTTTAGGATCTTTAGATCCAAAATTGGTCTGAATGTTCCCTCTTTTTTGGGAACTATGAACAGATTGGAATAAAATCCCATTCCTTGTTCTCTTATTGGAACTGGATGTATCACTCCCATCTTTAACAGGTCTTCTACACAATGTAAGAATGCCTGTCTCTTTATTTGGTTTGAAGATAATTGAGACCTGTGGAACCTTCCCCTTGGGGGTAGTTCCTTGAATTCCAGGAGATAACCTTGAGAAACTATTTCTAGCGCCCAAGGATCCTGAACATCTCTTGCCCAAGCCTGAGCAAAGAGAGAAAGTCTGCCCCCCACTAGATCCGGTCCCGGATCGGGGGCTATCCCTTCATGCTGTTTTGGTAGCAGTGGTAGGCTTCTTGGCCTGCTTACCCTTGTTCCAGCCTTGCATTGGTTTCCAGGCTGGTTTGGGTTGTGAAGAATTACCCTCTTGCTTAGAGGATACAGAATTAGAGACTGGTCCGTTTCTGCGAAAGGGACGAAAATTAGGCTTATTATTAGCCTTAAAAGACCTATCCTGTGGGAGGGCGTGGCCCTTTCCCCCAGTGATGTCTGAAATAATCTCTTTCAAATCAGGTCCAAATAATGTTTTACTTTTGAAAGGAATGTTAAGCAATTTTGTCTTGGAAGACACATCCGCTGACCAAGACTTTAGCCAAAGCACTCTGCGCGCCACGACAGCAAACCCTGAATTTTTCGCCGCTAATCTAGCTAATTGCAAAGCGGCATCTAAAACAAAAGAGTTAGCCAATTTAAGTGCTTGAACTCTGTCCATAACCTCCTCATACGAAGATTCTTTACTGAGCGATTTTTCTAGTTCCTCAAACCAGAAACACGCTGCCGTAGTGACAGGAAGAATGCATGAAATTGGTTGTAGAAGGTAACCTTGCTGTACAAAAATCTTTTTAAGCAAACCCTCTAATTTTTTATCCATAGGATCTTTGAAAGCACAACTATCTTCGATAGGAATAGTAGTGCGTTTGTTTAGAGTAGAAACCGCCCCCTCGACCTTGGGGACTGTCTGCCATAAGTCCTTTCTGGGGTCGACTATAGGAAATAATTTCTTAAATATAGGGGGGGGAACAAAAGGTATGCCGGGCCTTTCCCACTCTTTATTTACTATGTCCGCCACCCGCTTGGGTATAGGAAAAGCGTCGGGGGGCACCGGAACCTCTAGGAACTTGTCCATCTTACATAATTTCTCTGGAATGACCAAAATGTCACAATCATCCAGAGTAGATAACACCTCCTTAAGCAGTGCGCGGAGATGTTCTAATTTAAATTTAAATGTCACAACATCAGGTTCAGCTTAATGAGAAATTTTTCCTGAATCTGAAATTTCTCCATCAGACAAAACCTCCCTCATGGCCCCTTGAGATTGGTGTGAGGGTATGTCAGAACAGTTATCATCAGCGTCCTCTTGCTCTTCAGTGTTTAAAACAGAGCAATCGCGCTTTCTCTGATAAGTAGGCATTTTGGATAAAAGATTTGCTATGGAGTTATCCATTACAGCCGTTAATTGTTGCATGGTAATAAGTATTGGCGCACTAGATGTACTAGGGGCCTCCTGTGTGGGCATAACTGGTGTAGACACAGTAGGGGATGATGTAGTATCATGTTTACTCCCCTCATTTGAGGAATCATCTTGGGCAATATCATTATCTGTTGCATTACTGTCCTTACTTTGTTTGGACACTATGGCACAATTATCACATAAATTTAAATGGGGAGACACATTGGCTTTCATACATATTGAACATAGCTTATCTGATGGTACAGACATGTTAAACAGGCTTAAACTTGTCAACAAAGCACAAAAAACCTTTTTAAATTAAACCGTTACTGTCACTTTAAATTTCAAACTGAAAACACTTTATTACTGAATATGTGAAAAAGTATGAAGGAATTGTTCAAAATTCACCAAAATTTCACCACAGTGTCTTAAAGCATTAAAAGTATTGCACACCAAATTTCAGAGCTTTAACCCTTAAATTAACGGAACCGGAGCCGTTTTTACATTTAACCCCTATACAGTCCCAGAATGAGGCTCTGTCTATAACTAGAAAGGCCCCCATCTGAAAAAGGTGTCCAACACAGTGCCTGCCGTTTTTCTAAACGTTCCCCAAGATTATAATACCAATAATTAGTTAGAATCTGCATAATATGCCTAGTAAAGCAATTGTTTTAGCCCAGAAAAATGTCTACCAGTTTTTAAGCCCTTTTTGAAGCCCTTTATTCTTTTATGTTTAACTAAGAAAAATGGCTTACCGGTCCCCATGAGGGGAAATGACAGCCTTCCAGCATTACATGGTCTTGTTAGAAATATGACTAGTCATACTTTAAGCAGAAAAGACTGCTAACTGTTTCCCCCAACTGAAGTTACTTCATCTCAACAGTCCTGTGTGGAAACAGCAATCGATTTTAGTTACTGTCTGCTAAAAATCATCTTCCTCTTACAAACAGAAATCTTCATCCTTTTCTGTTTCAGAGTAAATAGTACATACCAGCACTATTTTAAAATAACAAACACTTGATAGAAGAATAAAACTACAAAAAACTCTTAACCATCTCCGTGGAGATGTTGCCTGTGCAACGGCAAAGAGAATGACTGGGGTGGGCGGAGCCTAGGAGGGATCATGTGACCAGCTTTGCTGGGACTCTTTGCAATTTCCTGTTGGGGAAGAGAATATCCCACAAGTAAGGATGACGCCGTGGACCGGACACACCAATGTTGGAGAAAGTATTGCTTTTTAAAAATAATAGTTCACATAACAAAGGAGAGAGCCCAATAGTGTCAGAAATAACTTCTGCAATAACTAAGGCCTAGATTTAGAGTTGGGCGGTAGCCGTGAAAACCAGCGTTAGAGGCTCCTAACGCTGGTTTTGGGCTACCGCCGGTATTTGGAGTCAGTCAGGAAAGGGTCTAACGCTCACTTTCCAGCCGCGACTTTTCCATACCGCAGATCCCCTTATGTCAATTGCGTATCCTATCTTTTCAATGGGATCTTTTCTAACGCCGGTATTTAGAGCGGAGTGAGCGTTAGAAATCTAACGACCAAACTCCAGCCGCAGAAAAAAAGTCAGTAGTTAAGAGCTTTCTGGGCTAACGCCGGTTTATAAAGCTCTTAAAGGGACATTCCAGTCAAAATATAAATGCACATAGATTTATTACATCTTTGAATAACATGTATTGGCAAAAATGCTTCTAGTAAAAGTTATCACTATTTTAGAGTTAACATTTTTCTCTGCACGTGCATGTGAAGCCTAGGTAGTTATTGTCACTGCACCCACATTTTAAATAATGAAGCTGCAGCCCCATCAGTGGGGCTTGTACCATGTCAGCAATTAACAAATTGAGTCATTACAAGATGGTACAAGCACTTTAGACTCTCTGAGCAAGTCCTGTGTTTAAAACGCTGGTGCACGGAGCATATTTAAATACACTTTTGAAACAGCTATAGCTTTTGTTAGAAGCATTTTTGCTGATGCATGTATATGACAAAATTGTTTCTGTTCAATACCAAAATGCACCCATGTGGTTTTCAATTTTGGCTGGAATATCCCTTTAACTACTGTGCTCTAAAGTACACTAACACCCATAAACTACCTATGTACCCCTAAACCGAGGTCCCCCCACATCGCCGCCACTCTATTAAATTTTTTTTAACCCCTAATCTGCCGACCGCCACCTACGTTATCCTTATGTACCCCTAATCTGCTGCCCCTAACACCGCCGACCCCTATATTATATTTATTAACCCCTAACCTGCCCCCCACAACGTCGCCGCCAGCTACCTACAATAATTAACCCCTAATCTGCTGACCGCAAAGTGCCGCCACCTACGTTATCCTTATGTACCCCTAATCTGCTGCCCCTAACACCGCCGACCCCCTATATTATATTTATTAACCCCTAATCTGCCCCCCTCAACGTCGCCTCCACCTGCCTACACTTATTAACCCCTAATCTGCCGAGCAGACCGCACCGCTACTATAATAAAGTTATTAACCCCTAATCCGCCTCACTCCCGCCTCAATAACCCTATAATAAATAGTATTAACCCATAATCTGCCGATCGGAGCTCACCGCTACTCTAATAAATTTTTTAACCCCTAAAGCTAATTCTAACCCTAACACCCCCCTAAGTTAAATATAATTTTATTCTAACGAAATAAATTAACTCTTATTAAATAACTTATTCCTATTTAAAGCTAAATACTTACCTGTAAAATAAACCCTAATATAGCTACAATATAAATTATAATTATATTGTAGCTATTTTAGGATTAATATTTATTTTACAGGCAACTTTGTAATTATTTTAACCAGGTACAATAGCTATTAAATAGTTAAGAACTATTTAATAGTTACCTAGTTAAAATAATTACAAAATTACCTGTAAAATAAATCCTAACCTAAGTTACAATTAAACCTAACACTACACTATATATAAATTAAATACAATTCCTACAAATACAATTAAATAAACTAACTAAAGTACAAAAAATAAAAAAGAACTAAGTTACAAAAAATAAAAAAATATTTACAAACAGAAATAAATTACAACAATTTTAAACTAATTACACCTACTCTAAGCCCCCTAATAAAATAACAAAGACCCCCAAAATAAAAAAATTCCCTACCCTATTCTAAATTACAAAAGTTCAAAACTCTTTTACCTTACCAGCCCTTAAAAGGGCCCTTTGCAGGGCATGCCCCAAAGAATTCAGCTCTTTTGCCTGTAAAAAAAAAACATACAATACCCCCCCCAACATTACAACCCATCACCCACATACCCCTAATCTAACCCAAACCCCCCTTAAATAAACCTAACACTAAGCCCCTGAAGATCTTCCTACCTTGTGTTCACCTCGCCGGGTTCACCGATCGGTCCAGAAGAGGGTCCGAAGTCTTGATCCAAGACCAAGCGGGGGGCTGAAGAGTGACGTCCATCCTCGGGCTGAAGTCTGGATCCAAGCGGCGGCTGAAGAAATCCATCATCGGGATGAAGTCGGAAGTCCATCATCGGAATGAAGTCTTCTATCAAGCCGCATCTTCAATCTTCGTTCTTCCGGAGCGGAGCGGAGCCATCTTCTTCCCAGCGGACGCAGATCCAACCTCTTCAAGCGACGCCTACTAGCCGAATGACGGTTCCTTTAAGGGACGTGATCCAAGATGGCGTCCCTCGAATTCCGATTGGCTGATAGGATTCTATCAGCCAATAGAATGCGAGCTCAATCTGATTGGCTGATTGGATCAGCCAATCGGATTGAACTTGATTCGGAATTCTTATCAGCCAATCGGAATTCGAGGGACGCCATCTTGGATGACGTCCCTTAAAGGAACAGTCATTCTTCAGTTGGACGTCAGAGGAAGAAGATTGGTCCGCGCTGGAGGTCTTCACGATGGAGCCGTTCCTCATCGAATGAAGATAGAAGATGCCGCTTGGATCAAGATGGTTGCCGGTCTGGATCGCCTCTTCTTCCCGGATAGGATGAAGACTTTGGAGCCTCTTCTGGACCTCTTCAGCCGCAGGATTATGGATCGCCAGCCCCCGCTTGGGTTGGATGAAGATTTTGGAGCTAGGACCGATCGGTGATACCCGGTGAGGTGAAGATAAGGTAGGAAGATCTTCAGGGGCTTAGTGTTAGGTTTATTTAAGGGGGGTTTGGGTTAGATTAGGGGTATGTGGGTGGTGGGTTGTAATGTTGGGGGGGTATTGTATGTGTTTTTTTACAGGCAAAAGAGCTGAATTCTTTGGGGCATGCCCCACAAAGGGCCCTGTTCAGGGCTGGTAAGGTAAAAGAGCTTTGAACTTTTGTAATTTAGAATAAGGTAGGGCATTTTTTTATTTTGGGGGTCTTTGTTATTTTATTAGGGGGCTTAGAGTAGGTGTAATTAGTTTAAAATTGTTGTAATATTTTTCTAATGTTTGTAAATATTTTTTTATTTTTTGTAACTTAGTTCTTTTTTATTTTTTGTACTTTAGTTAGTTTATTTAATTGTATTTATTTGTAGGTATTGTATTTAATTAATTTATTGATAGTGTAGTGTTAGGTTTAATTGTAGATAATTGTAGGTATTTTATTTAATTAATGTATTGATAGTGTAGTGTTAGGTTTAATTGTAACTTAGGTTAGGATTTATTTTACAGGTAATTTTGTAATTATTTTAACTATTTTAGCTATTAAATAGTTCTTAACTATTTAATAGCTATTGTACCTGGTTAAAATAAATACAAAGTTACCTGTAAAATAAATATAAATCCTAAAATAGCTATAATATAATTATAATTTATATTGTAGCTATATTAGGATTTATTTTACAGGTAAGTATTTAGCTTTAAATAGGAATAATTTATTTAATAAGAGTTAATTTATTTCGTTAGATTTAAATTATATTTAATTTACGGGGGTGTTAGTGTTAGGGTTAGACTTAGCTTTAGGGGTTAATACATTTATTAGAATAGCGGTGAGCTCCAGTCGGCAGATTAGGGGTTAATGTTTGAAGTTAGGTGTCAGCGATGTTAGGGAGGGCAGATTAGGGGTTAATACTATTATTATAGGGTTATTGAGGCGGGAGTGAGGCGGATTAGGGGTTAATAAGTGTAGGCAGGTGGAGGCGACGTTGTGGGGGGCAGATTAGGGGTTAATAAATATAATATAGGGGTCGGCGGTGTTAGGGGCAGCAGATTAGGGGTACATAGGGATAATGTAAGTAGCGGCGGTTTACGGAGCGGCAGATTAGGGGTTAAAAAAAATATGCAGGTGTCAGCGATAGCGGCGGCGGCAGAATAGGGGTTAATAAGTGTAAGGTTAGGGGTGTTTAGACTCGGGGTACATGTTAGGGTGTTAGGTGCAGACTTAGGAAGTGTTTCCCCATAGGAAACAATGGGGCTGCGTTAGGAGCCGAACGCTGCTTTTTTGCAGGTGTTAGGTTTTTTTCCTGCTCAAACTGCCCCATTGTTTACTATGGGGGAATCGTGCACGAGCACGTTTTTGAAGCTGGCCGCATCCGTAAGCAACGCTGGTATTGAGAGTTGAAGTGGCGGTAAATTATGCTCTACGCTCCCTTTTTGGAGCCTAACGCAGCCCTTCAGAGAACTCTAAATACCAGCGTGGTTTAAAAGGTGCGGGGGGAAAAAACACGCGTAGCTAATGCACCCCTTTGGCCGCAAAACTCTAAATCTAGCCGTATGTTTTTAGCACTTAGAGCTTTTTTAGCCCCTCCCTATACACATTGCTCATTTTCTATTTTGCTTTAACCTGGAAGAGGTTAATTTAGAGGAGGCTTAAGTGTTTTAAGTCCAAGCGCTTTATACTTATTTTATATACATCCTTAAATTTCTCTTCCACTTAGTATAATAGCTGCAGGACAAAACTATGGAGATTTTTTCTTATAGAGATAAATTATTGTCTGAATTAGAAATTAAAGAAAATATATATTCAAAAGGCAATTATGAGAGAGTTGATATTAGTAAATTAGTAAGTGATTTAGAAAAAAATTTAACTCAGGAATTAAAACAAAAAATGGAACTCATATTTTTAAACAGATATTTAGACAGTGACACTATACCCAAAGGTCTTAAAATTAAAAAAACCTGCACATTTAAACTGAGTGACCCACTACAAGATGAGTAGAATAAAGCTCTCTCAGACACTTCAAAAATCTTAATCGAGATTATTAAAAAAATCCAGAAAGGAAACTTTGGAAACTATTAATAATGAAATATTAGATATTAAACAAAAAATTGACAATAGTAAAGAACAATATATTCTAATTAATAAGCAGAAATTAATAATTGAGAGATTAGATACTCTGAAAGATGAGATCCTTAACAATAAATGGAAAAAATATGGAAAGAGATCAAAAAAAGAAAGATTCTAAACAAGATTCAACATCTAATGAAAATGAAACAAATATGTATCAGGAGTCTGAAGAAAGAATGGATAAAACTTGGGAAACACATAATAACAAAAGGTTGGAAAAATAAAATAAAATTAGAAATAGAGATGGTCAGAGCAGAAACACAGAGAGAAATTATGAGGGAAGAAGAGTAGATAATTATCATCCAAATTACAGATACATCCAAATAATTATAATTCTATGTATAATAGAGATGATTTCTATGATAGACCAAACAATTGGAATAGACCTCCAACTTGGAATAGGTCCAATAGTTGGAATAGATCTAACACTTGGAATAGATATAATAATTGGAAAGAACCCAAGTTTCAAAGACCAAATTATAATAGGAATAATTACCATGGATCTAACCCAGATACATATGGACACAATAGGAGAAGTGATTTTAATACCCCAACACATTTTAATATGAATAGAGAACAAGAGGGCAGTTGGAAAATAACCACCCAGAAGAGATTCACTCCCTTAGATAATGAGAGAAAAGAAAATCCCCATCTAACTTCCAGAGAGGAGGCTTTTTTAGGGAGAAGCCCTCCAATGGAGGGCACATCAACAACACTAAAAGAAATAATGAGACTAGAAAACACCCCAAAAATAAAAAAAAAGAACCTTAGAGGAAGTAGAGGAGGACAGAGAAGAAAGAGCAGAATCAAAAAGACAGAAATAGAAAAATCTCCCAAAAATAAAGGAATCTTTAATCTAAGTAAGAAAAAACTAAGTGAAGATGAAGAAAGGGTATTAAGTTTAGGTTTATCATTCGCCCCTTCTCAAACTATGAATAATGTTAACACACATATTAATGTTAAGAAATTCGTAAGAAATCTTACTTTAACCCCTTAATGACCACAGCACTTTTCCATTTTCTGTCCATTTGGGACCAAGGCTATTTTTACATTTTTGCAGTGTTTGTGTTTAGCTGTAATTTTCCTCTTACTCTTTTACTGTACCCACACATATTATATACCGTTTTTCTCGCCATTAAATGGACTTTCTAAAGATACCATTATTTTCATCATATCTTATCATTTACTATAAAAAAAAATATAAAATATGAGGAAAAAATGGAAAAAAACACACTTTTTCTAACTTTGTCCCCCAAAATCTGTTACACATCTACAACCACCAAAAAACACCCATGCTAAATAATTTCTAAATTTTGTCCAGAGTTTAGAAATACCCAATGTTTACACGTTCTTTGCTTTTTTTTGCAAGTTATAGGGCAATAAATATAAGTAGCACTTTGCTATTTCCAAACCACTTTTTTTCAAAATGAGCGCTAGTTACATTGGAACCCTGATATCTGTCAGGAATACCTGAATATCCCTTGACATGTATATATATTTTTTTTAGAAGACATCCCAAAGTATTGATCTAGGCCCATTTTGGTATATTTCATGCCACCATTTCACCACCAAATGCGATCAAATAAAAAAAATTGTTCACTTTTTCACAAATTTTTTCACAAACTTTAGGATTCTCACTGAAATTATTTACAAACAGCTTGTGCAATTATGGCATAAATGGTTGTAAATTTTTCTCTGGAATCCCCTTTGTTCAGAAATAGCAGACATATATGGTTTTGACGTTGCTTTTTGGTAATTAGAAGGCCGCTAAATGCCACTGCGCACCATGCGTGTATTATGCACAGCAGGGAAGGGGTTAATAAGGGAGCATGTAGGGAGCTTTTTGGGGTAATTTTAGCTTTAGTGTAGTGTAGTAGACAACCCAAAGTATTGATCTACGCCCATTTTGGTATATTTCATGCCACCATTTCACCGCCAAATGCGATCAAATAAAGAAAAATGTTAAATTTTTTAAAATTTTAGATTTCTCACTGAAATCATTTACAAACATTTTGTGCAATTATGGCACAAATGGTTGTAAATGCTTCTCTGGGGTCTCGTTTGTTCAAAAATAGCAGACATATATGGATTTGGTGTTGCTTTTTGGTAATTAGAAGGCCGCTAAATGCCACTGCGCACAACACGTGAATTATGCCCAGCAATGAAGGGGTTAATTAGGTAGCTTGTATGGAGTTTGCAGGGTTAATTTTAGCTTTAGTGTAGAGATCAGCTTCCCACCTGACACATCAGACCCCCTGATCCCTCCCAAAGAGCTCTCTTTCCTCCCCCACCCCAAAAATTGTCCCCGCCATCTTAAGTACTGGCAGAAAGTCTGCCAGTACTAAAATAAAAGGTATCCTTTTTTTATATATAGCATATTTACATATGCTGCTGTGTAGGATTCCCCCCCTTAGCCCCCAACCTCCCTGATCCCCCCCAAAACAGCTCTCTAACCCTCCCCCTCTGCCTTATTGGGGGCCATCTTGGGTACTGGCAGCTGTCTGCCAGTACCCAGTTTGCATGTAAAAATGTTTTTATTTTTTTTTATTTTTGGTTTTTCTGCAGTGTAGCTTCCCCCCCCAAGACTAATCCCCCACTCCCTCCCAGATCCCTTAGATGACTTTAATCAGGGATTTTATCCCTCCTTTCTCCCCATAATAAAAAAAAACGTTTCTGTAGTGTAAGTGGTTCCCACCCGCTCCCTCCCCGATACCGCCCCCGATCCCGCCCCCCTCTCTGACCAAGAAGCCATCGATGGCCGCCCACCCACCTCAGCTCCCACCCACCAACGAATGCGGCCATCGATGTCCGGTGCAGAGAGGGCCACAGAGTGGCTCTCTCTGCACCGGAGGGGTAAAAAATGTTATTGCAGGATGCCTCAATATCGAGGCATCCTGCAATAACCGGAAAACAGCTGGAAGTGATCAGGATCGCTTCCAGCTGCTTTCCACACTGAGGACGTGCAGGGTACGTTCTCAGGCGTTAACTGCCTTTTTTCTGAGGACGTACCCTGCACGTCCTCAGTCGTTAAGGGGTTAAAAAGGTTTTTTTCTGAAACATCCATTAGAAAGTTTTAACCGCATAAGTACTCAGAAGAGAGAAAAATTTCAACATACCCAATTGAAACCTAAATCATAGTTTTATCCTATTCAAGATAAAGGAAGTAATTTGGAGACATTTGAAAGATTAGTACTCTGACATAAAGAAGATAAATGTAAAGAATGAAAGACAAAAATGTACCCGAAATTTAAATAAAAAAGAAAGAGAAATTTTAGAAACTTTAAGTAAGGATGATAACATAACCATTAAGCCCGCCGATAAGGCGGCGGTATAGTCCTTATGGATACTGATAAATATTGTGTTGAAGCAGAAAGACTTTTATGTGACAGGAAGACTTACAGGAAATTAGAACTAGACCCAAATGAAAAATGTAAAAAGAAATTATTGAGAATTTTGGACAAAGGTAAAGAAAAAGGAATATTAAAAGAGAAGGAATTTAACTTCTTATATAATCAATTTCCCAAGATACCAGTTCTTTACCATTTGCCCAAAATCCATAAGGATATTAATAATCCACCGGGTAGACCCATCATATCTGTAATAGGGGCTATGACATCAAACCTGTCCCTATATGTGGACAACTTTTTACAAAAATATGTAACAAATTTGGAATCTTATTTAAAAGACTCCACCAGTTTACTAAGAATCTTACAAGATGTGAAATGGGAGGAAAATATGATAATGGTAACTTGTGATGTATCCTCTTTGTATACCTCAATAGATCACAATCTTGGGTTAGAGGCAGTTGACCATTTCCTGTTGAAAGATAAAGATCTCCTAAAAGAACAAAAAGATTTCCTTTTAGAGAGTATACGATTTATTTTAGTACATAACTATTTTTCGTTTAATGGAAGATATTATTTGCAAATTGAGGGAACAGCAATGGGCACAAGGTTCGTGCCAAGTTATGCGAATCTCTTCATGGGAGAATGGGAACAAAGTTTCCTAGAGAATTCGGAGCTTGGCGCGAACCTTGTGCTCTTTAAAAGATATATAGACGACATAGTGTTTATATGGAAGGGAAGTGAGGATTCCCTAAAGGAATTCCTAATATCCATGAACAATAATGATAGAGGAATTAGTTTCACTCATCATAGCTATGATAATATTACTTTTTTAGATTTAGATATAAAAGTAGAATCTAATCAATTTGACACCAGTACACATTTCAAACCTGTTGACTCTAACAATCTAATATATGCCTCAAGCTGCCATTTTAATAAAGGGAAAGAAAATATACCTGTAGGGCAATGTTTGAGAATAAAGAAAAACTGTTCTAAATATGAGGATTTCGAAGCCCAAATTGCTATACTGGAAAGAAAGTTCAAAGAACGAGGTTATAAATCTGGAATTATAGATACAGCTATTAATAGAGCAAGGAACACAGAAAGAAAAGAGTTGCTTAAATCTAAAATAAAACCAATCACTGGAAATAATGACGAGTATGATATACCTTTTATTAATGATTATAGTCAAGATCATAATTTAATTAGAAAAATATTATGTAAACACTGGCATCTAATTAAGAATGATCCAGTTATAGGTGATAAAGTACACCCTTAACCTAGAATGATTTTTAGGAAAGCTAGAAATGATAAAACTATACTTGCTCCAAGTGAATTTAAATCTAGACAACAGAGGGGGGGCGGAGCTAACCGCCTTACAGTTCAGACGTGTGTGAGTGGAGCTCTGAGCCTTAATTAATGAATTATGACATTTATTCTGCTCCCACGATATACAAATTAACCCATATACCTACTAAAACATAACTCATATGTCACACTGCTTCCGGAGAAGACTTGGTTACTTTTTAGGAGTGGGTGAGTCGGAAAACTACAACAGCTGCAAAGAGTCTCATTAACAGGACCGCGAGCCGTGATGGGAAAACCCGCAAACTTCTACCCCCCTCTAAAGTGAGTACGGAGCTATGCCTTTAAGAGGAGCGATCGGAGGTACCTAAGAGGAGACTACCGGAGAGCCGATATCAGCTGCGGCCTGGAAACCCGACAGTTACCTGCGCAGAATTCACTTGGCGCGAACGGCGGCCATCTTTGGGGCTAATTAAAACAACGCCACTGCCGTAACCACAGACTCGCAGCTAATACTTGCGGAGGGTCCCTGCTGACTTTGGAAGTAAACCGGAGAGACTGAGACTGCTGCACACATATCCCTGACCTGGGACCTGCGGTCTTGCACGCCTGACTCTAAGGAAAAAGAAAAAGGAGAACCCTCTTGTTCTTTTGGGAGGCGAGTGGGGACTTCCATTCCCAAACATCATACCTCCAGAGGGTCGGGGCTCGGCTCCGGAGGTAACTCATTTAAAAGAACAGCACAGGGGACATATTAACAGTCCGGAGGACAGACTGAACAGCACTACCCCACAGAAGTCAATTTCAGTAAGTACAGTACATATTGTCTGTTACACTTAGTGAACTGCCTAAAACAAGCATAAGGGGGAAAAGACAAGGCCCTTTACTGACTGCTATTATAATCGCTAAGTCACTTGGCAAATCTGCAAGCCTCCACGTGATATTAATAACTAATTATATGAAGTCAACTTGCAAAAACAGCTCCTTCTGTTCTGGCCTACCATACCAACTAACTAAACAGAGCAAAGTTGTAGCACAGTCTGTTTTTCTCACTTATTGCGGCAGCAGAGAAAGTGAAGTCAGGAATTCAAAACCCCTCTGTGTTTGCTATCACACATTACATTGCTTAGTAGACTTTACCTCTCAATGTGACATGCTCTTCCTGTGCTGAATGAACTGCTATTAAAATAAAGTAAACTTACTGAAGAAACTCTTACCTACATTTCTTTATAGTAATACAGGAGGTCACCATAGCCCCATTACTGCCTCACATCCTCCACTTCAATTTATTTAAAGGTCACAATACAGAACCCTCTGGCCTAGACCCCCTCCCCCCCTTTCCCGCTGCCCATACCAGCGAGTCATACCCAATCTCCTTTTTCCCACTTTGCCCAATAGGGGGCACGCCCCTGGGAGTGGGGTCTAGCCCGTGCACCCATCTCTAATTCCCTTAAGTCCAATTCAAACCTGGTTAAATCTGAAAAATAATGCAAGGCTAGAGGCATAGGAGTAGGGGTGCGGGATTGAGATCCCTCCAGAAGCTCTCTAAACTAAGGACTCTGTCTCAAAGTTTATCTGCATGGACTGCTTAAATCAATATCCATACAGTCTGTCATGGCTAATATAATGGGGAAAACACAAAAATCCCAGAAAAACCCCAAGAAGACTCTAACGGATCATTTTCATAACAAACATGCTTCAGACCTAGAAAATTCGGAAGATGACTCCAGAGATTCAACCA
>NC_069504.1:436472531-436505031 GCF_027579735.1 Bombina bombina | reverse complement strand
CTCTTTTTTAAACGTTGATATTATCTGAGATTCTATTAAATTATCACAGCAGTGACCAATTGCATCTTGTAATCAGTCATGTTAAACCAAACACATACACTATAACCACCATTTAGTTCCCTTAGTTTTTAGCACTTAGAGCTTTTTTTAGCACCTCCCGATACACATTGCTCATTTTCTATTTTGCTTTAACCTGGAAGAGGTTAATTAGAGAAGTGTTTTAAGTCCAAGCGCTTTATACTTATTTTATATACATCCTATGTTTGTATACCGCTATTGCTTTTTTCTGCACCTACCATTGGGTCTTTTCTTTATGCACTTTCATATATATCGTGCGGCTTCATTGGGTCAGAACTGACTTTATAAACTTATGGATACAGTTTGTTACAGGTGATGTGTTGGTTTGGGCTAGTGCTGTTTGCACATGTGTTGTTTACATATATAAGAAAGGAGCCAGGAGGCTCTGTAATAACCCTCATGAAAAAGTATGGATGACACCAGAGGAAACGCGTTGAAGGTAACATGGTTTCAGTCCGACGCAAGTCACTAGTCCTTTACGCTGGCCTGCAGCCTCACCGGATTTGGTAGAAGCACAAGGAGTTCTAGCGGTTACAGGCAGACACGGACATTTGTTTGCAGAGGAGAAACACACAGTGACATTTCACCATATTGCACATTGTTTTTTTACTTTTGTACGTGTATTTTTATGCTTTGCGCATTTTATGTTTAAATCATTTTTATGGTTTACAAGAAGAAAAATAACAGTCAAAATACAGAAATAAAAAGAAAAGTAGATGTAAATATGCAACCGTATCAACATACATCGGGTATTTAAAAATAAGGTCTAGCTTTATCGTTAATTATACACTATGACTAGTAATGAAGACCTATCAAGTAAATTACTTTTATGTTTTGCTTTTCACCTCACTCCCCATTGCTTTGATTATGGGCTTAATCAAGCAGGTTAGATTATAGAGGAGAATGCATTTTCCTTTGTTTCTCTACAGTATATTCAAGGAAAATAAAAAATAAAACCATGGGGAAAGAGAAAGTCAAAGTTGGGAGGTGCCAGAGAGATTCTGATAACATCTTAGATCCAAATACACAAGTTAAACATTCCCAAAGGGGGCCTCTGTCTATCAAGTGGAACGCCATGAGTGAGCTATTTGTTATCATGGTGTGCAGCTGAGACCCGACCTATAGTTCCAGTAGAACCAAATCTCGTCATTGGCTTCCCTAGTGCCTAGTGTCCAAGTAGCCTGGTCGTAAATGTTGTGAATATGTTGAATTCTACATTTTAATTCCTGCCATGTTGGTGCGCCTATCTTCCAGTGTTTTGCTATGCACGTTCTCATTGTCGTGCACAGAATCCTGATAAATGTGTTTATCGATTTATTGTATTTAGGTATCCGTTCGTGAATTAGTGCCTGACCTATGTTAATCTGTATCTGTTCGTTCTAGAAGGTGACTAAGCAAGGATGACAGAGATTGCCACAATGTCTGAATCTCAGCACAGTCCCAGTACATGTGTCAGTATGTGCCCAGCTCCCCACACCCTCTATAGCACAGTCCTTGAGTTAGTTTGCATTCATGTGTGCTGTTCTAAGGGGTGTTAGGTACCATCTGTATACCGTCTTCAGTGCATTTTCTCTCAGGTCTGCGCTTAATAAGCCTTTAGTGGCTGAGACAAAAGTCGTATTCCAATCAGTCGTGTCTCGTCGGACGTCAAGGTCTGTCTCCCACTTGTGCATAAGCGTTGTTTTGGTCTCAGGATTTGGCTTTTGTATTTCTAAGATATATTCTAGAGATGGAGTGTTTCGGTCTAGATGGAGCGCTACATATGTGATCCAGAACGGATCTACATCTAGGTAGTGGTGGCTGCAAGAATGTGCATAATGATGATGTGAGTTGGAGATACAAATACCAGTGTATTGTGTCAGGGGAAATTTTCTCATTTAGTTGGGCTTGGGATATGCTTTGTTTTGCGCTAAGAGATCTACCACCCGATATATATATTCTCCCATTTTTTTAACCTCCCCCGGGCTTCTCCATGTAGGAGATATCTAATAGGCTGTAGTGTGGAGTTCCCGGGGCAGAGACCTTTCTGTGAGCTAAGTCAGTCCATATGTGTTGGGTGGTTTTTGCTTGTAATTGATAATAGTTTTTTGAGTTCTCTAGAGTCGCCCCCCTAACGTTCCCATAATATAGCATCAACTCCGTCCCCCCCCTCAAATCCGATTCTAGTTGTACCCAGAGGGCTTCGCCTTTGGCCCTGAGTATCAGTGTGTCTTGAGCAAGTCTAGCTGCCTTATAATATTCAATCAGATTGGGTATTCCCAGGCCCCCCAGGTGTCTATGTGTGGTCATGGTTTTCCTAGCAATTCTAGCCATTTTCTTACCGCGGATAAATGTCAAAAGTTCGGTCTGGATTTTCTCTAGATCGGGGTAAACAACACGTAATGGCAGGGCTCTAAAAAGGTTAGAGCAGACGGGGTAGGATAGTCATTTTCACCGCCGACATCCTCCCCATCCAAGAGAAGACAT
The DNA here is from genome assembly GCF_027579735.1 of Bombina bombina. Lineage (NCBI taxonomy): Eukaryota > Metazoa > Chordata > Amphibia > Anura > Bombinatoridae > Bombina > Bombina bombina. The sequence goes on along the minus strand of NC_069504.1, from coordinate 436,502,487 downwards.
GTTTACTCCAGGACTGAAGATCTTTTCTAATAGATTTGTAGAGTGGTAGGTAGTTAGCTTTGTATAGGTGTTGAGTCTGGGCAGTCAACCCCACCCCCAAGGATTTCATAGAGTGTTTGGCCTCTCTTAGTTCAAAGTTTATTGCTATTCATTTTTTTGTGTGAGGAGGGAGCTCAATCGGCAGCATCTCGCATTATCGATATTAATGCGGTAACCTGAGATTAGTGGAGAATTCACCAAGGGTCTTGTATAAACTAGGTAGTGACCGCATGGGTCTGGTCAAGGTGAGCAGTATGTCATCCGCAAAGAGGTTTATTTTGTACTCTCTATTTCCCACTTTTACTCCCTCTATACCACTGTTAGTTCTTATCTTAGCCGCCAAGGGTTCAATGCATAGCTGCGAACAACAGGGGGGACAGATGGGCATCCCTGTTTGGTTCCATTTAGTATTGGGAAGGGATTTGATCTATATCCGTTGGAGGACACATAAGCCGACGGGCCGGTGTATATGGCTTTAATTGCATCTACGAAGGGGCCCTCGAAGTTCATCTGTGCCATGGTTTTAGTCATGTATCCCCAATCTACTCTATCGAACGCCTTCTCAGCATCCAACGAGGAGAAGCAGAGAAGGCGTCCGTGTGGTGCTTAGATGTTGTATGGTTGCAATAACTCGCCTAACGCTGTCTGGGGCTTCCCTATCATTGATGAATCCCACCTGGTCTTTATGACTTGTGTCAACCTGTTGGCAAGGATCTTAGCAAAAATTTTAAGATCCTGATTGATCAGGGAGATGGGGCGATAACTGGTGCAATTTTTAGGGTTTTTTCCTGTTTAGGAATTACTATGATTTTTGCTTGTAGCAATTCGGGGGGGGGGGATTGGGCAGCCCTGCATGATATGATTACAGAATTTAGTTTGCTTTGCGCATTTTAAGTGTTGAGAAAAACTTTTACCCTTAGAGTGGCTTGTGTGCTCACGTCTTTCTTGTTGTTTAAGAAAATGTGACTGATATCATCCAAAATTATACGTTTGTATGTTCAGGAAATCAGTATCGCCAAACTAGATGGGATTTCCAAATTATTATTTTTTTCTAATAATTACTGAGTCAAAATGAAGATTTTAAACATACTAAAGATTTGCCTGCCTGTAACGAAAATGAGGATTGATAAGGAGTCTGTCTGACCTCCAGGAAATTATTAATACAAACATTACTTAGCACTTTATAAGAAGTATGGCAAATGACTTCATAACTCAAAAAAGACAAATGGTAAATACAATAAATGTTTCAGTAGTTAATAGCAAAAAAGAAAAAAAGTGTTTATTAAGAATGTTTTACTAATTATAAAAAATGTTACAAAGCTTGTAGAAAAATAACTTGATACAATTAACTCCAAATAATGGATATGAAATACCACCATTTAAACATATAAGAACATATTTTTCTTTCATGTAATTGGCAAGAGTCCATGAGCTAGTGACGTATGGGATTATACACTTCTACCAGGAGGGGCAAAGTTTCCCAAACCTCAAAATGCTTATAAAATACACCCTTCACCACACCCACAATTCAGTTTTTACAAACTTTGCCTCCTATGGAGGTGGCGAAGTAAGTTTGTGCTAAGATTTCTACGTTGATATGCGCTTCTCAGCATTTTGAAGCCCGGTTCCTCTCAGAGTACAATGAATGTCAGAGGGAGTATCACCTATTGAATGCAATGGTTTTCCTCACGGGAGATCTATTTAATAGGTTCTCTGTTATCGGTCGTAGAGATTCATCTCCTACCTACCTTTTCAGATCGACGATATACTCTCTTATTCCATTACTTCTACTGATAACCATTTCAGTACTGGTTTGGCTATCTGCTATATGTGGATGGGTGTCTCTTCAGTAAGTATGTTTTTATTACTTACACCCTCAGCTATGGTTTGGCACTTTATGCATTAATATAAAGTTTTAAATATATGTATTGTAGTTATATTTGCCAATGAGTCAGGTTTATGTATTTCCTTTTGCAGACTGTCAAGTTTCATATTTGGGGAAAAACATATTTAGGTAATATTTTTCTTATCTGGGGTTTAGTCTTTTTTCAAAACGACTGTTTTTTTCTTTCAATTTCTCGGGCAAAATTAGGCCCGTGAGGGCGCAAAATGAAAAAAAATGCTTTGCGTCGTTTTGGCGCAAGAATTTTTTGGTTCGCGAAAGTACGTCAGATGACGCAAATTCGTAATTCCGGCGTCTTAGTTGACGCCGAGTTCCTTGCACAAGGTTGCGTCGTTAATGACGCAAGTGTGTCATTTCCGGATGTTGTTAGCGCAAAAAAAATTCAGTTACGTTGTGCGTCATACTTGGCGCCAAATAATTTCATTATTTAAAAACCCCATTCCTATATGCCTCTTGCCTTTTTTTCTATGTCAGAGGGCTATGCTGTTTGCATTTTTTTCCCATTCCCGAAACTGCCCATATAAGGAAATTGATAATTTTGCTTTATATGTTGTTTTTACGCTAACATTTTGCAAGATGTCTCAATCTGATCCTGTCTCAGAAATTTCTGTTGGAACCCTGCTGCCTGATAACAGTTCTACCAAAGCGAAGTGCATTTGTTGTAAACTTGTGGAGATTATATTTCCAGCTGTGGTTTGTAATAGTTGTCATGATACATTTTTACATGCAGATAAGGTGTCCATCAGTAATAGTACATTACCTGTTGCTGTTCCTTCAACATCTAATGTACAAGATATACCTGTGAATTTAAAATACTTTATTGCTGATTCTATTCAGAAGGCTTTGTCTGCCATCCCGCCTTCTAATAAATGTAAAAGGTCTTTTTAAAACTTCTCATAAAGTTGATGAAATTTCAACAACATACTGAATTATCATCCTCTGATGAGGATCTATCTGATTCAGAAGATCCTTCCTAAGACATTGACACTGGCAACTCTACTTATTTATTTAAAATGGAGTATATTTGTTCTTTGTTAAAAGAAGTGTTGATTACATTGGATATTGAGGAAACTAGACCCTTGATATTAAAACTAGTAAACATTTAAATTCTGTTTATAAACCTCCTGTGGTTACTCCAGAGGTTTTTTCCAGTTCCTGATGCTATTTCTGATATGATTTCTAAGGAATGGAATAAGCCTAGTACTTATTTTATTCCTTCTTCAAGGTTTAAAAAATTGTATCCTTTGCCAGCAGTTATATTGGAGTTTTGGGGAAAAGATCCCCAAAGTTGATGGGGCTATCTCTACTCTTGCAAAACGTACTACTATTCCTATGGAAGATAGTAACTTCTTTTAAAGATCCTTTAGATAGGAAACTTGAATCTTATCTAAGGAAAGCCTATTTATATCGGGTCATCTTCTCAGGCCTTCAATTTCTTTGGCTGATGTTGCAGCTGCATCAACTTTTTGGTTGGAAAAATTTAGAGCAACAAGAATTAGATTCCGATTTGTCTAGCATTGCTCGCTTGCTTCAACATGCTAATCATTTTATTTTGTGATGCCATTTTTTGATATCATCAAAATTGATGTTAAATCTATGAAGAGCTTTGTGGCTTAAATCTTGGAATGCTGACATGACTTCTAAGTCCAGATTGCTATCTCTTTCTTTCCAGGTAAATAAGTTATTTGGTTCTCAGTGGATTTGATTATTTCAACTGTCACTGGGGGAAGGGAGTTTTTTGCCTCAGGATAAAAGACCTAAGAGTAAATCTAAAGCTTCTAACCGTTTTTTGTTCCTTGTCGACAAAATAAGGAACAGAAACCTAATCCTTCCCCCAAGGAATCTGTTTCCAATTGGAAACCTTCCTCAAATTGAATAAATCCAAGCCATTTAAGAAACCAAATCCAGTCCCCAAGTCCGCATGAAGGTGCGGCCCTCATTCCAGCTCAGCTGGTAGGGGGCAGATTAAGATTTTTCAAGGATGTTTGGATAAATTCTGTCCAAAATCAATGTATTCTGAGTATTGTCTCTCAGGGGTACCGAATAGGTTTCAGAGTAAGACCTCCTGTGAGAAGATATTTTCTCTTACGCATCCCAGCAAATCCAGTAAAGGCTCAGGCGTTCCTGAAGTGTGTTTCAGACCTGAAGTTTTCAGTGGTAATCATGCCAGTTCCATTTCAGGAACAGGATTTGGGGTTTTATTCAAATCTATTCATTGTCCCAAAGAAAGAAAATTCATTCAGTTCTGGATATGAAAATTTTGAATTGTTATGTAAGAGTACCAACTTTCAAAATGGTGACTATAAGGACTAATCTGCCTTTTGTTCAGCAAGGACATTATTTGTCCACAATCGACTTGCAGGATGCATATCTTCATATTCCGATTCATCCAGATCATTATCAGTTTCTGAGAGTCTCTTTACTAGACAAGCATTACCAATTTGTCGCTCTTCCTTTTGGCCTAGCGAGAGCTCCAAGAATCTTTTCAAAGGTTCTCAGTGCCCTACTCTCTGTAGTCAGAGAGCGGGGTATTGCGGTGTTTCCTTATTTGGACGATATATTGGTACTAGCTCAGTCTTTACGTTCTGCAGAATCTCACACAAATCAACTAGTGTTGTTTCTTTGAAAACATGGTTGGAGGATCAATTTACCAAAAAATTATTTGATTCCTAAGACAAGGGTCACCTTTTAAGGTTTCCAGATAGAGACAGAGTCATGGACACTGAATCTAACAGACAAGAGACATTTAAAAATTGGTTGCAGTCTGTCGGAACCTTCAGTCTCAGTCATTCCCTTCAGTAGCTATGTGCATGGAAGTTTTAGGTCTCATGACTGCAGCATCGGACGCGATCCCCTTTGCTTATTTTCACAGGAGACCTCTTCAGCTTTGTATGCTGAAACCAATGGTGCAGGGATTATACAAGGATATCACAATTAATATTCTTAAATCCCAATGTTCGACTATCTCTGACTTGGTGGTTAGATCACCATTGTATAGTTCAAGGGGCCTCTTTTGTTCGTCCAACCTGGACTGTGATAACAACAGATGCGAGTCTGTCAGGTTGGGAGCTGTTTGGAGATCTCAAGAGGCGAGATTACCAATCAATATTTTGGAACTCCGTGCGATTTTCAAGGCTCTTTAGATTTGGCTTCTGTTGGAAAGAACCATTCATTTGTTTTCAGACAGACATTACCACAACTGTGGCATATGTTAATCATCAGGGTGGGACTCACAGTCCCCAAGCTATGAAGGAAGTATCTCGGATACTTGCTTGGGCGGAATCCAGCTCCGGTCTAATTTCTGTGGTTCATATTCCAGGTATAGACAATTGGGAAGCGGATTATCTTAGCCGTCAGACTTTACATCCGGGGGAGTGGTTGATCCATCCAGATGTGTTTTCTCAGACTGTTCAGATGTGGGGTCTTCCAGAAAAAGATCTGATGGCTTCCCATCTAAACAAGAAACTACCCAGAGTACCTGTCCAGGTCCAGGGATCCTCAGGCGGAAGCAGTGGATACGTTGACACTTCCTTGATGTTATCAACCTGCTTATATTTTCCCACCTCTAGTTCTTCTTCCAAGAGTGATCTCCAAAATCATCATGGAGCAATCGTGGCTCCAGCATGTCCTCACAGGTTTTGGTATGCGGATCTTGTTTGGATATCCAGTTGCCAACCTTGGCCCACTTCCATTAAGGCCGGACCTTCTGTCTCAAGGTCCGTTTTTCCATCAGGATCTCAAATCATTAAATTTAAAGGTATGGAAATTGAACACCTAGTGCTTAGTCATAGAGGTTTCTCTGGACTCAGTGATTAATACTATGTTACAGGCTCGTAAATCTGTTTCTAGAAAGATTTATTATTGAGTTTGGAAGATATATATTTCATGGTGTTCTTCTCATAAATTCTCTTGGCAATATTTCAGAATTCCTAGAATTTTACAGTTTCTTCAGGATGGTTTGGATAAGGTTTTGTCTGCAAGTTCATTGAAGGGACAAATATCTGCTCTTTCTGTTTTATTTCACAGAAAGATTGCTAAACTTCCTGATATTCACTGTTTTTGTACAGGTTTGGTTCGTATCAAGCCTTTCATTAAATCAATCTCTCCTCCTTGGAGGCTTAATTTGGTTTTGAAGGCTTTACAGGCTCCTCCCTTTTGAGCCTATGCATTCTTTGGACATTAAACTACTTTCTTGGAAAGTGTTGTTCCTTTTGGCCACCTCTTCTGCTAGAAGAGTTTCTGAATTATCTGCTCTTTCTTGTGAATCTCCTTTTCTGATTTTTCATCAGGATAAGGCGGTTTGCGGACTTCATTTAAATTCTTACCTAAGGTTGTGAATTCTAACAACATTAATAGAGAAATTGTTGTTCCTTCCTTGTGTCCTAATCCCAAAAATTCTTTGAAGAGATCCTTACATTCTATGGATGTGGTAAGAGCTTTGAAATATTATGTTGAAGCTACTAAAGATTTCAGGAAGGACTTCTCGTCTATTTGTTATCTTTTCTGATTCTAGAAAAAGGTCAGAAGGCTTCTGCTGTTTCCTTGGCTTTGTGGTTAAAGCTTTTAATTCATCAAGCTTATTTGGAGTTGGGGTCAAGCCCCGCCTCAGAGAATTACAGCTCATTCTACTAGATCAGTCTCCCCCCTTCATGGGCTTTTAAGAATGAAGCTTCAGTTGATCAGATTTGCAAAGCAGCAACTTGGTCTTCTTTGCATACTTTTATTAAATTCTACCGTTTTGATGTATTTGCTTCTTCAGAAGCAGTTTTTGGTAGAAACGTTTCTTCAGGCAGCTGTTTCAGTTTGATTCTTCTGCTTATGTTTTATGAGAATAACTTATATTTTTGGTTGTGGATTTAATTTTTTCAGCGGAAAAAGGCTGTTTTTATTTTCTCCCTCCCTCTCTAGTGACTCTTGCGTGGAGTTCCACATCCTTGGGTATTGCTATCCCATACGTCACTAGCTCATGGACTCTTGCCAATTACATGAAAGAAAACAATTTATGTAAGAACTTATCTGATAAATTTATTTATTTCATATTGGCAAGAGTCCATGAGGCCCACCCTTTTTATGGTGGTTATGATTTTTTTGTAATAAAGCACAATTATTTCCAAATTCCTTTGTTGATGCTTTTTACTCCTTTCTTTATCACCCCACTACTTGGCTATTCATTAAACTGAATTGTGGGTGTGGTGAGGGGTGTATTTAAAGGCATTTTGAGGTTTGGGAAACTTTGCCCCTCCTGGTAGGATTGTATATCCCATACGTTACTAGCTCATGGACTCTTGCCAATATGAAAGAAATTAATTTATCAGGTAAGTTCTTACATAAATTATGTTTTTGCTAAAAAAGTTTTAGTTAAAGCTGTTTATTATGATTTTGAAGTGAATGCATGTCTAAAAATAAACCTTAAGACGGATTGCTGATTGACCAATAAGCACAACTCCTACAGCTATTTAGGTAAACAGTGGCGCACATTACAAGCATAAATAAAAAAAATTCAATATAGGGACATGCATAAAAAAAAAAAAAAAACTTTAATGTACTTTAAAGGGATGGTAAACTCTGACAATTTAAAAGTAGTAATTTAAAAATAAGTTAGGTTTTATTGCAACCTTCTTGGTACTTTTTATGCATGATTCCAAAGATATGTTCTAATCAAAACTAACATTTTTAAAGAACTACTTTAAAATGATCAGTTTACCATCGCTTTAATGTGTTCTTTTCAAGGAATAATCAAATTGGTTTGATGCAGTTTATCCACAATATCTGAAATACTACAATAAATATAACATTTTGTAACATATTAAAGGATTTATTGTGCTGAACTCAACCATCTAAATTAGAAAAAAACCATTTAAATAACTTACCTTTGAAACTTGACAGTTGTCCTGGCAAACAGGTCTGTCCTCAGCATGCTTCTCATACGTATCCACTTTTTTCCTCCTAATGAATAAAGTTGACAGTGCATATAATTTTTATTACCACTAAGAAAAACACCTAAGCAAATGTTATATATATATATATATATATATATATACACATACACACACACACATATTTTGAGAATATTTCAGACACCTGGGACTTGCAGTTGCTGGAACATTATCCAAATTGCTCAGTTCAGAGCTCTCCCTAATTTTTTCAAGGGATTTAAGCTTCAACCTTTCTTTATCTTTAAAAGAGAAAAAGATACAAATTTAAATAAAAAGTAATAATAATACAAATGACTGATACATTTATCATTTGACCCACTAAGTCATTCAATAAAAGTAAATGTTCTACATTTATTTTTTACTTTCTGTAAATAATTTGCAAAACAAAAATCATTACTGTAATAAATATTAGTATTTTCTAATTCACAAAGTAGCATTTTTGGCTGACATTGCTAATCAAACACATGGGGATTTCAGTTTAAAAAATTACTTTCAAAACAGTTTAAATTAATTTGCAAACATGGAATAAAGAAAACATTTAAATTGTAGAAGATCTTTTATACTCAAAAATATGTTTGGCATCTATATTGGTTTAAGTTACCATTTTAAAAGAGACTTTAAATACTAGAGCATATGCTGTTTTTTTTTTTTTTTTAATTGTTGATGCAGTTAAGTTTTCTTTAATTAATTTATGATAGATAACAGCGGTAATGTTATTACAAAATAATGATAAATAGCAACGTATCTTGACATTAATGAATAGTTTATGTCGTGTAAAAGTTTGATTTAATGACTTCTTATAGTGGGTTCATTATAAGGTGGTGAGAACATTATGCCCCTTTGCTTTAATGTACGTCATTCTATTGCCAGACGATTTGGTGAAAATAACACAATACCACAGTCTCTATTAAAATAACGAATGATTGTTATATAATGCAAAATACTGTGATTTCATTTTGCTAACAGTAAACCCATCACACAGTAGAGAGGAAGCAATATAACAAAGTGGGCTACTTGTTTCTCGCAGCTTGTTTGGACAGCTTCAGCCCTCTTGCTTTCCTCTCATAGCTGCGGGTTAGCGAGCTGCTTCTGGGATCTGGGGAACAGCAGCCGCCACGGCCCACTCTCTCCTCTGCCGCGTATAAATAATTCGTGGTTTAAACATTGCGTCCAACAGCGCTGTGAGGTAAACTATTTATTAATAAATAAATGCTGTTAGTTAGAAGAAAAAGAAAAACAAAAACACGCAGGCTTCTTTGTTTATATAGCAAAGAGCACGCGCTACCAGCGGAGGGCGTGGCGGTTGTACGAAGGCGGGGAATAGTTTAGATGAAGGGGCAGGGGGAGGCTTGAATGTGTATAGCAGGCGCAGCTGTGTACTGTTGATGATATGTTTCTTTTTTAATAAATAAGACACTTTGGCAAATTTCCACTGGACCTTTAGCCAAAGTGTTGCAGATTGCTACATAAAGCAATGTGAAGTGAAACCAATAGAAAACGTACTTAACTATTGCACCATTTTAATTTTTGTGCGAAATCGTTTTATTTAGTTGAGATATTTTAAAACATTTTACATATTGTGATTACACATGCTTAATACACATTCACTATCAATTTACTTTTTAAAAAAACAGCAACTATGCATTAAAATGATCATTTGAACATAACATTTTGTAATTTGCACAATATACCCCTCACAGTTTACTAGGATACAAAAACAACACCACATCAGTATGTTTCTTTAACTCCATGTGATGGTTTATTACGTGAATCAAAGCTACTTTTTTTAAATAATGTGACTCATGTCTTACAAAATATTGTTATGGGTGTGGAAAATTACACACAAATTCCTCCATGCAACACCAGTTCTGTAAGCTATTGACAACTACTATGGTAACCACCTTACAAGTGGGATCCAGTGATCTTTTCTTTCAAAAGAGGGATCATGTATTCTTTTGTTTACTAAACCACTGGTTTTCAAAGCTACCCTCAGGCCTCCCTAACAGGCCCAATTTTGAGGATATCTGAACGGGAGCACAGATGAAATAATCAGCTGATTAGTAAACATGGTTATTTTTTACCTGCTGTCAACCAAGGTCATTCTGAAAAACCTGGCCTATTGGGGAGGCTTGAGGACAGGTTTGAAAACCCAGTGCTGTAAACAGTGAGGTTTCCATCCCTGATAAATGTATTGCCAAATCACTGAATGGCTTTTTTTTATAACAATCATATGCACGCTAGCAGGGCCTGTGTCTCATCTAGCAAGAATAGTTTGTGTGTTTAAAATATGCTTGTCTTTTGTTTAACAACATTCATACATGATACCTCCCAACATTTGTGGCTGGGTATCAGGGACTCAGGAAGTTCAAAGGTTAGGGTTGCCACCTCAGCCATGTTTTCCTGGACACTTATAAGTTACACATGTTTCTGGGTGTGCAGGGAGGAATATGAATATTGCATATAAATAGTGCTGTCCTGAAGCACAATACATGCTCCTCCCTGGACACCCTGCAGCATGTGTAACTCATAAGTGTCCAGGAAAACCTGGCTGAGGTGGCAACCTTATTCATAGGGCCAGTTGCTGTTTTGTAGGAGGAGCCATTTTTGGAGGAAGTGGGTGGTATTCCATGTGCGTATATGACATTTTCTCTCAAATCCCAGCTTATACTGCAAACATTTCCACCTTACAGAACTCACTGTTTTTTTCTTGCAAATTAAAATGTAGTGAGTTTATATCAAAATATTCAAAACACTAATTACTATGAAAGGAAAACCTATGCATATGAAAATAATGACAAATTTAAGGTACAGTGAACTGAAAATAGCGTAATTTGATTTGTATTAGGCATAATATTAAAGTTTAAGCATAAGCCAAAACTTTTACGTAACAGAGAGCTCTCATTATTTCTATAGGAGACATCTCTCCACGAAGACCCCCTTTTTTATAGAATTCCATGAGGGCTGCCCCTGTGAGTGTCAGTGTGGAAAACCACGTCTAGACTGGTGACTTTTATAGAATTGTCCCATTAATGCTAAAAGCAAAAGGGCAGAACCCTTTAGGACTTTGAGATCTCTCACGAGATTCTATACAGGCAAATTTTGCTATACTTGTCTAAGGGGCATTCCATGCATTTCTGTATGTGAAGGAGAGACGCATCCAGTGCAATATAGCACCAGGGCCGGCCTTTGGGTATGGCATCGAGGCGGCCGCCTTGGCTCCGCGCTTAGGGGGCCCCGCACGCCAGTGCAACTGTGCAATAAAAAAAATATATATTTTTTAAAAATATATATATTTTTTAAAAATATATATATATATATATATATATATATAATTTTTTTAAAATATTTTTTTGGCGCCATTTTAAAAAAAAAAATAGGCGCAATGTCATGTGTCAGAGGAGCAGAGCGGCGAGCCGCAGTGGTAAATTGCTTCCATACTGGAGAGAGGTGCATCAGTCTGAAGTGGCTGCTCCATGCAGGTAAGTGCTGGACAGCTTTGTTTTGTGGTCTCACTGGTTGTTGTTTCACACTGGATGGAATATTCACTACATCTCACTAACTCATTGTGCAGTGAGACAGCAAGATTAAAGGATGAGGCGTTTAGACTTGAGGTCCTAGATATTATTAACCAGCTGGGCAATGAGGTTTCTAGAAGACCATAGTAACCCATTGTGCAGTGAGTAGTAGGGCTTATAGAGTTTATTAACCTAATGTGCATTAAAATCATTTTAATATATCATTATAGGTAGATGGTATTAACCCATTGTACAGTGAGCAGTAGGGATTATAGAGCTTATTAGCATAATCATTGTGCACTAAAATCATTTTAATATATTATTATAGGCAGATCTTATTAACCCATTGTGTACTGAGGCTAGATCATATTTTGGCATAAACCTGCTAGAACTCCAGGCCATATTGACCCATTGTGCAGTGAGACCTTTAGATCATATAAATCCATCATGCAGTAGGATAGCGAGATGACATAAATTGTACTGTGTCCATTATGCAGTAGGGTTGCCAAATCATATTAATTGTACTGTGAAATAGACATGTTAACCCATTGTGCAGATGCTAGATCATATTAACACATTGTACAATGAGACCTCTAGTTCGTATTAACCCATTGTGCAGTGAGATGTTTAGATCATATATATCCATTATGCAGTAAAATGGCTGAATTATATTAGCTATACTGTGACGAATACATTAACCCATTGTGCAGTGAGGCATCTAAATCATATTAAAAATGGTATACAAGCGCTAACATAGCTTTGGTTAGTGATATATAAATAAAGAGTTAATCTCAGACCAATATTAGATTTTCATCAAATTTAATAAATACAAACTATTAAAATGTACGTATAAATATATATAAATCAAGTGAAATAAATTTAAAATAGATGAGTATATCTATATCACTGTGTTCCTGACAAGAACACTAAACCTCTAAATATGAGCTCATTGAAAGCAAATTATAGAAGAGTTTGTGCACATTTATATCAGAAACGCGTCAAAAAGTGTTTGCATACCATCAATACTAGATACTTAAGGCTCCTGCAATTCTAAGCACACTGTGCTATCCTATACAGAAGATTCAAGCGATTGAGGGAGCCCACTTCTAACAGCTGTTACAATCTACAAAGGCTCAAGGAAGAAACAACCACAAGCTACTATTGAGTGATCCAAGGGAGCCCGCATCTAACAGCTGATACAAGCTACAAGGAAGAACCAACCGCAAGCTACTAGGTCGGTGACGTGAATGAAAATGTCAGCCGCAATACGCAACCTTGGAACCAGCATCGGGACATCAGCTGCTCGGCATATCAGCGTAAGCAACAGCTGAGAATGGAGGCTGTGTCGTAAACAAACACACGTGGATCAGAACGGGTGTGGAAAGAGAAGAGGCTTCACTGAGCTACAAAGGACATAAACTTACTGCGGTAAACAAAGAGGCTTAAACTGATTCCGCAAGAGACTTACCCACACCGGCCGAAATTTAAGGTACCAACTCTCATATGAAATAGAGTGTGATCCAATACTTTTTTAGCACGATCACCTACATATGAGAGTCTTATCCGCTGCTATAGATTAACGCTATTTACTGGCTACTAATAGTGTACATACCGTAGCTCTATATATATTTGCTCTACCTATGTACCTACATTCTGTCTGATAAGTTCACTGATCATTTAAATTATTTTTGAATCTTTAACTATTGCAGTTTTTATGCTTAACTGGGCGTCCAGACATTTGAAGGTTTTATTTTTTGAATGTGTATTTTAGACTTGCTGCTTTAAGAATTTGTATAATCCTGTGATATTAGACAATCACCATGTTTGTGTTTCTGATATAAATGTGCACAAACTCTTCTGTAATCTGCTTTCAATGAGCTCATCTTTAGCGGTTTAGTGTTCTTGTCAGGAACACAGTGATATAGATATACTTATCTATTTTAAATTTATTTCACTTGATTTATATATATTTATATGAACATTTTAATAGTTTGTATTTATTAAATTTTATGAAACTCTAATATTGGTCTGAGATTAACTCTTTATTTATATATCACTAACCAAAGCTATCTTAGCGCCAGTATACCATTTTTGAAAATCCTGTTCCCTTTGGGGTCTTTTGAGAGGGGCCCTTCCTATACTTGGCATTGGTAGAAACTAGAGCTGATTCTTTTGATTTTTCTTAATCTAAATCATATTAACCTATCGTGCAACAAAAAACAAGACCATATTAACCCCAGTGAACCCCCCCCCACACACACACACACACAACACTGTGTTTAATGTTGAACAGCTAAACATCAGGTAGTGTAAATCTCATGTAGGAGATTGTACCTGTTTGGCAGTTAAGTGGTTAAAATCTCCAGATTTATTTGTCTCTGCTTTAAAGAGATCAACAGCTCAGCTGGGACATGCCTCATGCCACAGAGTGTGGATCTTGCCTGCATCTGTATGAACATTGTGTGTGAGTGTTTACACTGCCAATTTGTGACTCCACCAACAGGCTGTGGAATTACCTTGTCTTCTTTTGTTAGTGACTGATCATGTCTGCACTAGCTAACCTGCAGAACCATCCACTCACTCATTCCTGACTTTATAGTGTGTGGTAGATTAATGTTGTGCTTTATAATACCTGGATGATAATTCCTAGAAGTTAAATTAAGGATCCCAGTAGTTTTTTTTCTCAAGTAATGTATACTGCTGCTTTACTGCAAGGCACCAATGGTGTATCATATTCCATTTGTAACAACAACAAATCTTTCTAATCTTTAAAGGAACACTGAACCCAAACCTTTTTCTTTCATGATTCAGATAGAGCATGCAATTTTAAGCAACTTTCTAATTTACTCCTATTATCAATTTTCTTCGTTTTCTTGCTATCTTTATTTGTGTGTGTGTGGTGTGTGTGTGCTATGAGGTGTGTGTGTGGGCTGTGTGTGTGTGTGGGGGGATCTGTGTGTGGGCTGTGTGGTGTGTGTGTGTGGGCTGTGTGTGTGTGTTGTGTGTGTGTGTGATGTGGTGAGGGCTGTGTGTGGTGGGGGGTGGACTGTGTGTGGGGGGGATCTGTGTGTGGGCTGTGTGGTGTGTGTGTGTGGGCTTTGTGTGTGTTGTGTGTGTATGATGTGGTGAGGGCTGTGTGTGGTGGGGTGTAGACTTGGTGTGTGTGTGTGGGCTGTGTGATCTGTGTGTGTGTGTGTGGGCTGTGTGTAGGGTTGTCAGCCGTCTTTTAAAATACAGCACACTTAGAAGTTACACATGCTGCAGGGTGTGCAGGGGGGGGGAATGAATAGTGCTATCCTGAAAAACAATACATGTTCCCCCCTGCACACCCTGCAGCATGTGTAACTCATAAGTGTCCAGGAAAACATGGCTGTGTGGTGTGTGTGTTGTGTGTACACCAGTGTACCTGTGTATGTGTCTGATTGTGTGGATGTATGTGTATATAAGTATCTCTGTGTGTATTATATATGTGTGTTTGTGTGGTACAGTGCATTGCCCCATTTCTTTTAAGTATTTTTTGTTCTGGGTAGAGGCCCCGAGCTGTCAATCTGCCTAGGGACCTGCACTTGCTAGAGCCGGCCCTGGCGTTTCTGTAATGTTCTTGTTAACATAAGAAAACACATAAAAATAAGGCCCAGTTCAACTCAACTGTTCCTAATTGTCAGCATAATTCTTCATTATATACATAAACAGTTGTTCCAATAGTACAAATGGTATATTGCAATATATACAATGTTATAGTGCTCCAAATTCGTGGATTTATGGGGTTTTTTATATATAAAATGTTGTGCATTACCTTAAATGATTTTTTTTTTTAAAAGCTGTGGGGCAGGGTTGGGGGCGGGGTTGGGGCGGAGATTGGGAGGGATTGGGGGCCGGGAGAAAGGTCATCCTGCCTTGGGCCCCGCAATGGCTAGGGCCGGCCCTGTATAGCACTGCATGATATGAGAGTTTGGTTACACTTACACTTTGTGCTTTGCATTTTATATTAAAGGGACATAATATTCATATGCTAAATCACTTGAAACTAATGCAGTATAACTGTAAAAATCTGACAGGAAAATATCACCTGAGCATCTCTATGTAAAAAAGGAAGCTATTTTACCTCACAAGTTCTTTAGCTTAGCAGAGTAAGTCCTGTATAAAAAGTTAAAACTGCTGTCCAGTTGCAGGTAAAAAATTTTTTTAAAAAAAAATGAAGAAATGAACTGCAGCCAATCAGCATTAGCAGTGCTGAGGTCATGAACTCTTTTACTGTGATCTCATGAGATTTCACGGATATTCCAGCCAAAATTGGAAACCATGTGGGTGCATTTCTGTATTGAACAGAAGCAATTTTGTATTATACATGCATTAGCAAAAATGCTTCTAATAAAAGCTATAGTTGTTACAAAAGTGTATTTAAGTATGCACTGTGCACCTGCATTTTAAACACACCACTTGTTCAGAGAGCCTAAGGTGCTTGTACCATCTGGTAATGACTCAATTTGTTAATTGTTGACATGATACAAGCCCCACTGATGATCTGAGCAGCTGCATTATTTAAAATGTGGATGCAGTGAAAATATATAACTATGCTTCACATGCACGTGCAGAGAAAAATGTTAACACTAAAACAGTGATAACTCTTAATAGAAGCATTTTTGCCAATACATGTGTATTGAAAATATGTTTCTATTCAAAGATGCAATAAATCTATGTGCATTTATATTTTGAATGGAATGTCCCTTTAACTCTCATGAGATTTCATAGTAAACTTCCTTAAACTGAATAGGGAAATAACATGTGTTCACGATGCTCACTCCCTTGCCTGTCCAGGGACAGACATACTGATTTGCTGCTTAAAGTCCTTTGCAATAGGGTTTGAATACTTAGGACATTTTGAGGTAAAATATCTTTCTTTTTTACATAGAGATGTTCAGGTGATATTTTCTAGTCAGCTTTTTACAGCTATACTGCATCACTTTCAAGTGTTTCAACATTTGGGTATCATGGCCCTTTAATTTACATTTCAGATCGGGTCTTTAAAGTATTATTATACATAAGCTTTGCACTTTCTGTTTTATATTTTAATACATTTAGATTTATATAAATCAGTGATTTTACAAATTCTGATTATGTTTTGAAAGGTTACTTTAAGTTTATTTAAACAAATTAGGATCATACTTTGTACATCTCTACGTATCTTTTATAAATTATGTTGCACTTTGTATTTTCTCTACTGTAAAATAAAACAGAGCTTTAGAAAGTGGGAGGGACATTTTCCTGGGCTGAACAGGGGAGTTCCCAGGGTATGCCTTAAAATTTCTCACTAATCTTGTGAAATGCTGTAAGCATTTTAAACAAGCTGGTCTCACTGAATTATATCGCAAGCTGTATGCAGGTGAACTTTGCTTAAAATTCACAAGACACTTGTTTAACTGACAGAAAAGTAATTTATACTAAACTACCGGAAAAAAAAACAAGTTAAATTGTAGTGAAAACATTTCAGTTTAATTTCTATTTGCTGTAAATTGATACTTTATATCAGCCACAAGTGGTCTCCTGTTTACTTCTCTCTCTCCTATGAAATTCTGTATCCTAAAGAGCCTCAATACTATGGAAGGCATCCCTCATCTCCCTGGGATTTCCAGGTTCTACCTTTTTTTTTCTTATAGAATTCAGTGAGTTCAGCCCCTGTGAAGTATGCACTATAACTTCTCTCTGTGCTGGAGAATCTTTTCTTGACACGTCCATATAAAGTATTGAAGCTCTCTGGGCAATTGAAGCCTTCAGTTTTTAAATTTTAGTATAAATAGAAGAAATGCAAAGTGCAATGTAATTTGTAAAAGATACACACAAATATACAAACTATGGCCTAGATTCGGAGTTCAGCGGTAGCCGTCAAAACCAGCGTTAGAGGCTCCTAACGCTGGTTTTGGCCGCCCGCTGGTATTTGGAGTCAGTCAGGAAAGGGTCTAACGCTCACTTTTCAGCCGCGACTTTTCCATACCGCAGATCCCCCTACGCCATTTGCGTATCCTATCTTTTCAATGGGATCTTTCTAACGCCGGTATTTAGAGTCGTTTCTGAAGTGAGCGTTAGAGCTCTAACGACAAAACTCCAGCCGCCTGAAAATAGCAGGAGTTAAGAGCTTTCTGGCTAACGCCGGTTCATAAAGCTCTTAACTACTGTACCCTAAAGTACACTAACACCCATCAACTACCTATGTACCCCAAAACCGAGCTCCCCCCACATCGCCGCCACTCGATTAAAATTTTTAACCCCTAATCTGCCGACCGCCACCTACGTTATACTTATGTACCCCTAATCTGCTGCCCCTAACCCCGCCGACCCCTGTATTACATTTATTAACCCCTAACCTGCCCCCCACAACGTCGCCGCCAGCTACTTAAAATAATTAACCCCTAATCTTCCGACCGCAAAGCGCCGCCACCTACGTTATCCCTATGTACCCCTAATCTGCTGCCCCTAACACCGCCGACCCCTATATTATATTTATTAACCCCTAATCTGCCCCCCTCAACGTCGCCGACACCTGCCTACACTTATTAACCCCTAATCTGCCGAGCGGACATGAGCGCTACTATAATAAAGTTATTAACCCCTAACACGCCTCACTAACCCTATAATAAATAGTATTAACCCCCTAATCTGCCCTCCCTAACATCGCCGACACCTAACTTCAATTATTAACCCCTAATCTGACGACCGGAGCTCACCGCTATTCTAATAAATGTATTAACCCCCTAAAGCTAAGTCTAACCCTAACACTAACACCCCCCTAACTTAAATATAATTTACATCTAACGAAATAAATTAACTCTTATTAAATAACTTATTCCTATTTAAAGCTAAATACTTACCTGTAAAATAAATCCTAATATAGCTACAATATAAATTATAATTATATTATAGCTATTTTAGGATTAATATTTATTTTACAGGCAACTTTGTAATTATTTTAACCAGGTACAATAGCTATTAAATAGTTAAGAACTATTTAATAGTTACCTAGTTAAAATAATAACTAATTTACCTGTAAAATAAATCCTAACCTAAGATATAATTAAACCTAACACTAGACTATCAATAAAATAATTAAATAAACTACCTACAATTACCTACAATTAACCTAACACTACACTATCAATAAATTAATTAAACACAATTCCTACAAATAAATACAATTAAATAAACTAGCTAAAGTACAAAAAATAAAAAAGAACTAAGTTACAAAAAATAAAAAAATATTTACAAACATAAGAAAAATATTACAACAATTTTAAACTAATTACACCTACTCTAAGCCCCCTAATAAAATAACAAAGACCCCCAAAATAAAAAATTCCCTACCCTATTCTAAATTAAAAAAGTTACAAGCTCTTTTACCTTACCAGCCCTGAACAGGGCCCTTTGCGGGGCATGCCCCAAGAATTTCAGCTCTTTTGCCTGTAAAAGAATAAATACAATACCCCCCCCCCAACATTACAACCCACCACCCACATACCCCTAATCTAACCCAAACCCCCCTTAAATAAACCTAACACTAAGCCCCTGAAGATCTTCCTACCTTGTCTTCACCATCCAGGTTCACCGATCCGCCCTGAAGAGCTCCTCCGATGTCCTAATCCAAGCCCAAGCGGGGGGCTGAAGAGGTCCATGATCCGGTCAAAGTCTTCATCCAAGCGGGGCAGAAGAGGATCTTCCATCCGATTGAAGTCATCATCCAGGCGGCATCTTCTATGGTCTTCCATCCGGAGCGAAGCGGCAGGATCCTGAAGACCTCCAGCGCGGAACATCCATCCGGACCGACGACTGAACGACGAATGACTGTTCCTTTAAGGGACGTCATCCAAGATGGCGTCCCTCGAATTCCGATTGGCTGATAGGATTCTATCAGCCAATCGGAATTAAGGTAGGAAAATTCTGATTGGCTGATGGAATCAGCCAATCAGAATCAAGTTCAATCCGATTGGCTGATCCAATCAGCCAATCAGATTGAGCTCGCATTCTATTGGCTGTTCCGATCAGCCAATAGAATGCGAGCTCAATCTGATTGGCTGATTGGATCAGCCAATCGGATTGAACTAGATTCTGATTGGCTGATTCCATCAGCCAATCAGAAAATTCCTACCTTAATTCCGATTGGCTGATAGAATCCTATCAGCCAATCGGAATTCGAGGGACGCCATCTTGGATGACGTCCCTTAAAGGAACAGTCATTCGTCGTTCAGTCGTCGGTCCGGATGGATGTTCCGCGCTGGAGGTCTTCAGGATCCTGCCGCTTCGCTCCGGATGGAAGACCATAGAAGATGCCGCCTGGATGATGACTTCAATCGGATGGAAGATCCTCTTCTGCCCCGCTTGGATGAAGACTTTGACCGGATCATGGACCTCTTCAGCCCCCCGCTTGGGCTTGGATCAGGACATCGGAGGAGCTCTTCAGGACGGATCGGTGAACCTGGATGGTGAAGACAAGGTAGGAAGATCTTCAGGGGCTTAGTGTTAGGTTTATTTAAGGGGGGTTTGGGTTAGATTAGGGGTATGTGGGTGGTGGGTTGTAATGTTGGGGGGGGGGGTATTGTATTTATTCTTTTACAGGCAAAAGAGCTGAAATTCTTGGGGCATGGCCCGCAAAGGGCCCTGTTCAGGGCTGGTAAGGTAAAAGAGCTTGTAACTTTTTTAATTTAGAATAGGGTAGGGAATTTTTTATTTTGGGGGTCTTTGTTATTTTATTAGGGGGCTTAGAGTAGGTGTAATTAGTTTAAAATTGTTGTAATATTTTTCTTATGTTTGTAAATATTTTTTTATTTTTTGTAACTTAGTTCTTTTTTATTTTTTGTACTTTAGCTAGTTTATTTAATTGTATTTATTTGTAGGAATTGTGTTTAATTAATTTATTGATAGTGTAGTGTTAGGTTAATTGTAGGTAATTGTAGGTAGTTTATTTAATTATTTTATTGATAGGGTAGTGTTAGGTTTAATTATATCTTAGGTTAGGATTTATTTTACAGGTAAATTAGTTATTATTTTAACTAGGTAACTATTAAATAGTTCTTAACTATTTAATAGCTATTGTACCTGGTTAAAATAATTACAAAGTTGCCTGTAAAATAAATATTAATCCTAAAATAGCTATAATATAATTATAATTTATATTGTAGCTATATTAGGATTTATTTTACAGGTAAGTATTTAGCTTTAAATAGGAATAAGTTATTTAATAAGAGTTAATTTATTTCGTTAGATGTAAATTATATTTAAGTTAGGGGGGTGTTAGTGTTAGGGTTAGACTTAGCTTTAGGGGTTAATACATTTATTAGAATAGCGGTGAGCTCCGGTCGTCAGATTAGGGGTTAATAATTGAAGTTAGGTGTCGGCGATGTTAGGGAGGGCAGATTAGGGGTTAATACTATTTATGATAGGGTTAGTGAGGCGGATTAGGGGTTAATAACTTTATTATAGTAGCGCTCAGGTCCGCTCGGCAGATTAGGGGTTAATAAGTGTAGGCAGGTGTCGGCGACGTTGTGGGGGGCAGATTAGGGGTTAATAAATATAATATAGGGGTCGGCGGTGTTAGGGGCAGCAGATTAGGGGTACATAGGGATAACGTAGGTTGCGGCGGTTTACGGAGCGGCAGATTAGGGGTTAAAAACAAAATGCAGGGGTCAGCGATAACGGGGGCGGCAGATTAGGGGTTAATAAGTGTAAGGTTAGGGGTGTTTAGACTCGGGGTACATGTTAGAGTGTTAGGTGCAGACGTAGGAAGTGTTTCCCCATAGGAAACAATGGGGCTGCGTTAGGAGCTGAACGCTGCTTTTTTGCAGGTGTTAGGTTTTTTTTTTCAGCTCAAACAGTCCCATTGTTTCCTATGGGAGAATCGTGCACGAGCACGTTTTTGAGGCTGGCCGCGTCCGTAAGCAACTCTGGTATCGAGAGTTGCATTTGCGGTAAAAATGCTCTACGCTCCTTTTTTGGAGCCTAACGCAGCATTTGTTTGAACTCTTGATACCAGAGTTAAATTTATGGTGCGGCCAGAAAAAAGCCCGCGGAGCGTTAACAGCCATTTTACCGCCAAACTCCAAATCTAGGCCTATGAGTCTAATGCAGCGCAATATTGCACTGGGGTTGTCTTTCAGATGCACAAGTGTAGGGAATGCCCCTTGGAAATGTATAGCAAAATAGGGATCTTGCAGTGCTAAAGGATCATTTTATATAATTTTGTCTGAGTGGAGAGGTTTAAATCATCAGGCACTTAGATGCATACACACAGAAATTAAAAGCTTATTAAATAAAAAATCCTTAGTAAAGCCCTAACATATCTCACCCCCCCCCCATGTACCATGTAAATAGTCAATTCATTTGTACTAGGAAGAACACCTATTTTAATTAGACATGTGCAGCCGCAAAAAATTCGGTTCAGATCGATTTGGACCGATTCGAATTTCGGTTCGGATCGATTCGAATTCGGAAGAAATCGAATGAATTCATTTCGGATTCATTCGGATTGTTTCGGATTCGTGTGAAATTCGGTTCGGTTTGGTTCGATTCGGTTCAATTCGGTTCGAATCGATTCGGATTTTCGGAATTTCGGCACTTTTAAGTGGGATGTGCTGTGTATTACACTAGTATATTGTACAATACTATTGTAATACATGGCCATCTGAATCCATCCGAATAAATTCGAATCGATTCAGATTTATTTGGTAGATTCGGCACTGCCGCAATTCGGAAATTCGAATCGATCCGAATTTGGCAAAATTCATCCGAATTTCGTTTCGGACCGAACCGAATCGCACATGTCTAATTTTAATAAGTGGTAATTGTCCCTTTAAGGATTCAGGTAAACACCATAGGAATGATGAACCCCTGCACCAGTGGGCATCAGGGATTTCATTTTTATGGAGGGGAATGCTATTGCCCACATGAGACCCATTAATTAAAATAGAGAAAAACACTGTTTGGAAGATAGGGGACCAAATCTTCCTCTAAAACAGCACACAACCCATATACCCAGCTATTTTAAGAACACGGTCCCCTGCTTTCAAATAAGTGACCTCATGGTATTCTAGTTAGCAATAGTTTACTAAATTAAAGGAACAGTAAAGTCAAAATTAAACTTTCGTGATTCACATGGAGCATGCAATTTTAAACAACATTCCAATTTACTTATGTTATCAAATTTGTTCTCTTGGTATCTTTTATTGAAGAGTAAAAATAGATAGGCTTATAAGAGCACAGTAGTGTGAACGTGTCTTTAGTACTCTATGGCAGCAGTGTTTTGCAACATTATTTGTAGCTTTGGTTTACAATTTTGCAAACCACCTTTAAGTTCAAGGTTTTCAGTGTTGAAAAACAGACCTTAGCACCCCCTCTTATCACCAAAATGCAGCAAGCAAACCTTCTTTTAGAAAGGGAGAGCCCATTTCAATTTGAGGTACCACACACAATATGTAGTGGAGCTATCATCCACTTTTAAACTAGTTCAACTGTGTTTATCCAGCTGTTAAATTATTGTTATAAGAAATGCAAATGCCTAACTCGTCCTATGTTTGAGGCCTAAAGATCTAAATAGCATAACTGATACTAGAAATATATAGGGCTAGATAACAAGTGGGGCATAATTTATCGTTTCCGCTTGTGCGTTAACTCCACTAGAAATAAGATTTTGGCGCACGTCGGGTAGCACGTGTATTACAAGTTGAAAGTTAAACGTTTTCACATGAGTGCTAACCTGACATGTGCAGAAAGCTGAAGTTAGAATATTGCAACCGCGTGTCAGGGTGCCAGGAATCAGACTGAGATGAGAAGTGCAAAAATAATCACACCTTTATTAATAACAAATAAATAATAAAAAGTCCACAAGTCAAATAACAAGCCAGGTGTCAAAGCCAGAGCTGGTAGTCAAACGAACCAAGTCAGAAGCCAAAGCGAGTAGTCAGACGAGCCGAGTCAGGAACCAGGAGGGACGTCAGACAGCCAGGTAATACACAGGAACTCACAAACAGGTCTGAGACAACACAAGGGCAAAGCATACTGAACAGAGGCCCTTCAAATAATAAGTGATGACATCACAATTCTGAGACTCCATCCTGTCTCACACGGATGATGTACACCAGTCCGGCCATAAGAGGGCGTGCAGGAAATGAGCAGCATCAGACACTGCACCAGATTCAGTAAGAGGTAAGTAAAATGGTTGCCATGGAAGGCACAGAGGAGGCCGGGAGCATGAACATCAGAGGAGGGAACCCATGAATGCTCCTACGGACCGTAGCCCCTCCAGTGAACCAAATACTGTACACGGCCCCTGGACATACGAGAGTCAATAATGCTGCTGACGTCATATTCTTCTTGGTTGTCAACAGAGATAGGACGAGGATGAGGCAACACAGTGGTAAACCGATTACAAACCAATGGTTTCAAGAGGGAGACATGAAAAAAATTGGAGATGTGCATTGCAGGAGGAAGGTCAAGAGCGTAAGCCACAGGATTGACCCATCAGAGTATTCGAAAAGGACCAACATAACGGGGAGCCAGTTTATTGGAAGGCACATGAAGGTTCAAGTTGCGGGAGGACAGCCAAACCCTCTCACCAACCTGGTAGGAAGGCGCGGGCAGACGCCTACGATCAACCTGTAACTTTTGGCGCTGCATAGAACGATGAAGGCAATCCTGAATTTGCACCCACGTGGAACGGAGTTGCCGGAGATGCTCCTTCAAAGCCGGAATACCCTGAGACATGAATGAATCGGGCAACAAGGATGGTTGAAACCCATAATTCGCCATGAACGGGGATAACTGGGAGGAAGCATTAATAGCACTATTACGAGCAAACTCTGCCCAAGGTAACAGTTCAGACCAATTATTGCAGTGATCTGAGACATAGCCCTGGAGGAACTGTTCCAGAGCTTGATTAGACCGTTCTGCAGCCCCATTGGATTGAGGGTGATATGCCAAGGAGAATGAAAGCTGGATCCCCATTTGAGCACAAAAGGAACCCCAAAATCTGGAGACAAACTGGCTACCCCGGCCCGACACTATCTCCTTGGGTAACCCATGTAAACGGAAGACCTCCCGGGCAAAAATTGAAGCAAGTTCCTGAGCGGTAGGCAGCTTCTTCAAGGGAATGCAATGTGACATTTAAGAAAAACAGTCAACCACCATTAGGATAACAGTATTGCCATTGGAAACAGGGAGTTCGACAATGAAGTCTATGGAAATATGTGTCCAAGGACGTTCACCATTAGCAATATGTTGAAGAAGACCCACAGGAAGATGTCGAGGAGTCTTATTCTGTGCACAGACTGAGCAGGAGGCAACATACGCAGCAACATCAGAACGAAGACCTGGCCACCAGAATTGTTGAGTGACAGACCAAATCATTTAGTTCTTGCCCGGATGACCTGCAGCTTTAAGATAGTGGTAAGTGTTTAATAGTTTAGTTCAAAGATTCTCAGGAACAAAGCACTTACCACTAGGTTTCTCAGGAGGTGCATTGGTTTGTGCAGCCAGGATCTCCTCCCCCAAGGGAGAAGTCAAATTAGTACAAATGGTAGCCAAAATATGGTCAGGAGGTATAACTGGAATAGGTACAGACTCCTTGGACAGAGGCGAAAACTGTCGAGAGAGGGCATCAGCCCTAACATTCTTACTACCAGGCAGGTAGGAGACCACATAATTAAACCAAGACAAAAATAATGCCCATCTGGCCTGTCGAGGCGACAAACGTTTTGCTTCGAATAGATAAGTCAAATTCTTGTGGTCAGTAAGAATGAGCACTGGTACGCTAGTACCCTCAAAAAGGTGCCTCCATTCCTTGAGTGCCAATATTATGGCCAGTAATTCCCTGTCGCCAATTTCATAATTGCACTCTGCCGGAGACAATTTCTTAGAGAAGAAACCGCACGAAGCAAGGAACCGTCAGGTGTAGGACGTTGAGACAAGAGGGCACCTACTCCAGTCTCAGACGCATCGACCTCAAGAATGAAAGGCAGGATAGGGTTAGTATGAGCCAGAACTGGAGCAGCAGCAAAGGCAGACTTAAGACTCTCAATAGCCTTTTTGGCAGTAGGTGACCAATGGAGTGGATCATTCTCCTTACGGGTCATGTCAGTGATAGGTTTGACCAAGGAAGAAAAGTTTTTAATAAACTTCCTATATTAATTGACAAAGCCCAAAAAACGTTGAATAGAGCGAAGACCAACTGGGCAAGGCCACTGCAGGAATCCAGACAACTTGTCAGGATCCATGGAGAACCCTGCAACGGAGATTACATAACCTAGGAAGGTTACTTGAGTCTGGAACTCACATTTCTCGAGTTTACAAAACAGGCCGTTCTCATGTAATCTCTGACGTACCCGTGTAACATCAGAATGATGAGCCTCAAGAGTGGGTGAGTGTATGAGGATATCATCTAAGTACACCACAACACACTGTTGCAACATATCTCATAGGACATCATTAATAAATTCCTGGAAAACAGCTGGAGCATTACATAGGCCAAAGGGCATTACAAGATACTCATAATGCCCACTCCTGGTGTTAAAGGGACAGTCAAGTCCAAAACAAAATTTTCATGATTTAAATAGGGCATGGCATTGTAAACAATGTACCAATTTACTTTTATCACCAATTTTGCTTTGTTCTCTTGGTATTCATAGTTAAAAGCTAAAACTAGGAGGTTCATATGCTAATTTCTTAGACCTTGAAGACTGCCTCTAATCTGAATGCATTATGACCACTAGAGGACATTAGTTCATGTGTTTCATATAGATAGCATTGAGCTCATGCACATGAAGTGATCTAGGGGTGAGCACTGATTGGCTAATATGCAAGTCTGTCAAAAGAACTGAAATAAGGGGGCAGTCTGCAGAGGCTTAGATACAAGGTAATTACAGAGGTAAAAAGTGTATTATTATAACTGTGTTGGTTATTACAAAACTGGGGAATGGCTAATAAAGAGATTATCTATATTTTTAAATAGCAAAATTGCTGGTGTTGACTGTCCCTTTAAATGCGGTTTTCCATTCGTGGCCCTCCTTAATCCTAACAAGATTGTATGCCCCTCTCAAATCAAATTTAGAAAAGACCGTAGATCCCTTGAGGCGGTCAAAGAGTTCCGTAATGAGCGGAATATGGTAAGCATTCTTAATGGTAAGATGATTAAGACCCCTATAATCGATGCATGGTCTTAACTCGCTACCATTTTTCTTCATGAAGAAGAAGCCAGCCCCTGCAGGAGAGCAGGATTTGCGGATGATCCCCCGCAACAGAGCATCAGCAGCATACTCCTCCATAGCACAATTCTCCACAACAGACAGAGAGTAAACCCGGCCCCGAGGAGGAATTGCTCCGGGTTGCAGGTCTATGGCACAATCGTAAGACCGGTGAGGAGGCAACGTACCGGCACGCACCTTGTCAAAAATGTCTAGGAACTCTCGGTACTCCTCTGGCAATTGAGATACCGAATAAGTGCACAAGACTTTAACTGGTTTTGGAAGTCAAGTGGAGATACATTGCGGGGACCATGACAAAATTTCGGACCTGCGCCAGTCGAGACTGGGATTGTGCTTTTGGAGCCAGGGATAACCCAGAACAACCAGAAAATGCGGAGAGTTTATCACCTGGAACTGGAGGGTTTCAAAATGGAGAGCCCCAACAGCCATGGATAACAGAGCGGTTTTGTGAGTAACATGTGCGGGCTGAACGGGCCTGCCATGAATGGCCTCAATAGCAAGCGGAACGGACTGAGGCAAAACAGGAATGGAGTGCTTTGATACAAAAGCACTGTCAATGAAATAGCACGCAGCCCCGGAGTCAACAAGAGCCTGGGTGATTATGGAGGAGTCCACCCAGGAAAGGACAACCATGACCAAAGGTTTCTCCTTTAGTGGTTCAGGGGATGAGGATAAACCACCCAAGGTCTGCCCCCCAACAGAACCTTAGGTGCGAGTGTTTCCCGGCCATGTAGGACAAGACTTTTAAAGGTGGCCCTGTAACCCACAATGGAGGCAGAGCCCCTCCCTCCTCCTAAAGGCCCTCTCCATCGCAGAGAGATGCGTGAATCCCAACTGCATTGGCTCAGCAGTACCTGGTGACTCTGGACCAGGAGGCATGGGAGGAGAGGGAGGCATGGGTGGGAACGAACACATAGGAGACAACGTAACAGGAGGCTTCCACAAGCACACTTGAAAGAGGGCCTCTCACTTAGTCTGATGTCAATTAGGATTAAAAAAGACACCAATGCCTCGAGATCCTCTGGTAGATCTCTGGTAGCAACTTCGTCTTTAATCGCATCAGAGAGCCCATGAAGGAAGGCGGCAACAAGGGATTCATTGTTCCAACCTACCTCTGCTGCAAGCGTACAGAACTCAATGGCATACTGAGCAACAGATCTCGTACCTTGCTGAATGGACATGAGTCGTTTAGCAGCAGAGGAGGAGTGAGCCGGAACATCAAAAACCCTTCGAAAGGAGGACACAAATTCAGGGTAATTTGAAATCACAGATTTATTAGTCTCCCACAAGGGATTAGCCCAGGCAAGAGCTGTGTCAGATAGTAATGAGATGAGAAATCCCACCTTAGCTCTGTCAGAGGGAAACGCCTGAGGTAACATTTCAAAGTAAATGCCAACCTGGTTCAAAAACCCTCTGCACTGAATAGGATCACCTCCATATCGCTGAGGTAGAGGTGCAGAACCGAACATGCTCCTGGTAGGACTAGGTGCAGCAGTGGAAACAGGAGCAGCCATAACTTGTGAGAGACTCTGGTCCAAATGTGCAGTCTGAGTCAGCAGGGTTTGCAGGGCTAGTGCAAATTGATCCAAGCGGTGATCCTGTTCATCCATCCTGGAAATTATGGTAGGTAAAGGTGGATTATTAGCATCATCAGGTAATGTCAGGGTGCCAGGAATCAGACTGAGATGAGAAGTGCAAAACTAATCACACCTTTATTAATAACAAAGAAATAATAAAAAGTCCACAAGTCAAATAACAAGCCAGGAGTCAAAGCCAGATCTGGTAGTTAGACGAGCCAAGTCAAATAACAAGTCAAGAGCCAAAGCGAGTAGTCGGATGAGCCGAGTCAGGAACCAGGAGGGATGTCAGACAGACAGGTAATAGACAGGAACTCACAAACAGGTCTGAGACAATGCAAGGGCAAAGCATACTGAACAGAGGCCCTTTAAATAATAAGTGAGAACATCACAATACTTAGACTGCAACCTGTCTCACACAGATGATGTACACCAGTCCGGCCATAAGAAGTCGTGCAGGAAATGAGCAGCATCAGACACTCTGCACCAGATTCAGTAAGAGGTAAGTAAAATTGCTGCCAGCAGCACATGGCAAACAAAGCAGGGGAAAAATACACACAGAGAGAAATGCACTCACAGGAACGAACAAACAGCTCAATACCATTGTTAGCCTGTTCTATGGCGATTTACCACCTGGGTGCAACTTCTTTTAGCCCAGCAATGCTTTTCACAGAGTAGAACTTTCCTGTAGTATATCAGTCTGATCCCGCCTATTACGGTCAGTCCAGCACCGAAATACCAGGCAATTCCTCTCTGAACAAGGAACAAAGCAACCCCAGACGATCGTTTCGGCCTTCATTGGGCCTCGTCAGTGAGGTGTAGCAGTATTCCTCTAAGCACACTGAGCAAGGAGTACACGTCTGGTTTCCCCTTTTTTCCATAGGGAGACTAAATACACATAGAGAGAAATGCACTCACAGGAACGAACAACCAGCTCAATACCATTGTTAGCCTGTTCTATGGCGATTTACCACCTGGGTGCAACTTCTTTAGCCCAGCAATGCTTTTCACAGAGTAGAACTTTCCTGTAGTATATCAGTCTGATCCCGCCTATTACGGTCAGTCCAGCACCGAAATACCAGGCAATTCCTCTCTGAACAAGGAACAAAGCAACCCCAGATGATCGTTTCGGCCTTCATTGGGCCTCGTCAGTGAGGTGTAGCAGTATTCCTCTAAGCACACTGAGCAAGGAGTCCACGTCTGGTTTCCCCTTTTTTTCCATAGGGAGACTAAATACACACAGAGAGAAATGCACTCACAGGAACGAACAACCAGCTCAATAGCATTGTTAGCCTGTTCTATGGCGATTTACCACCTGAGTGCAGCTTTTTAGCCCAGTAATGCTTTTCACAGAGTAGAACTTTCCTGTAGTATATCAGTCTGATCCTGCCTATTACGATCAGTCCAGCGCCGAAATACCAGGCAATTCTTGTCTGAACAAGGAACACAGCAACCCCAGACGATCGTTTCGGCCTTCATTGGGCCTCGCCAGTGAGGTGTAGCCATATTCCTCTAAGCACACTGAGCAAGGAGTCCACGTCTGGTTGCCCCTTTTTCCCATAGGGAGACTAAATACATACAGAGAGAAGTGCACTCACAGGAATGAACAACTGGCTCAATACCATTGTTAGCCTGTTCTATGGCGATTTACCACCTGGGTGCAGCTTTTTAGCCCAGTAATGCTTTTCACAGAGTAGAACTTTCCTGTAGTATATCAGTCTGATCCCGCTTATTACGATCAGTTCAG
>NC_069504.1:436467531-436470031 GCF_027579735.1 Bombina bombina | reverse complement strand
CCCTAGCCTTACACTTATTAACCCCTATTCTGCCGCCCCCTCTATCGCTGACCCCTGCATATTATTTTTAACCCCTAATCTGCCGCTCCGTACACCGCCGCAACCTACATTATAGCTATGAACCCCTAATCTGCTGTCCCTAACACCGCAACCCCTATATTAAATTTATTAACCCCTAATCTGCCCCCCACAACGTCGCCGCTACCTACCTACACTTATTAACCCCTAATCTGCCGAGCGGACCGCACCGCTATTATAATAAAGTTATTAACCCCTAATCCGCCTCACTAACCCTATAATAAATAGTATTAACCCCAATCTGCCCTCCCTAACATCGCCGACACCTAACTTCAAACATTAACCCCTAATCTGCCGACCGGACCTCGCCGCTACTCTATTAAATGTATTAACCCCTAAAGCTAAGTCTAACCCTAACACTAACACCCCCCTAAATTAAATATAATTTAAATCTAACGAAATAAATTAACTCTTATTAAATAACTTATTCCTATTTAAAGCTAAATACTTACCTGTAAAATAAACCCTAATATAGCTACAATATAAATTATAATTACATTGTAGCTATTTTAGGATTAATATTTATTTTACAGGCAACTTTGTATTTATTTTAACCAGGTACAATAGCTATTAAATAGTTAAGAACTATTTAATAGTTACCTAGTTAAAATAATAACAAAATCACCTGTAAAATAAATCCTAACCTAAGTTACAATTAAACCTAACACTACACTATCAATAAATTAATTAAATAAAATACCTACAATTGTCTACAATTAAACCTAACACTACACTATCAATACATTAATTAAATACAATATCTACAAATAAATACAATTAAATAAACTAACTAAAGTACAAAAAATAAAAAAGAACTAAGTTACAAAAAATAAAAACATATTTACAAACATTAGAAAAAATTACAACAATTTTAAACTAATTACACCTACTCTAAGCCCCCTAATAAAATAACAAAGACCCCCAAAATAAAAAAATGCCCTACCCTATTCTAAATTACTAAAGTTCAAAGCTCTTTTACCTTACCAGCCCTGAACAGGGCCCTTTGCGGGGCATGCCCCAAGAAATTCAGCTCTTTTGGCTGTAAAAAAAAACACATACAATACCCCCCCCCAACATTACAACCCACCACCCACATACCCCTAATCTAACCCAAACCCCCTTAAATAAACCTAACACTAAGCCCCTGAAGATATTCCTACCTTATCTTCACCATACCAGGTTCCCCGATCGGTCTAGAGTCTTGATCCAAGCCCAAGCGGGGGGCTAAAGAGTGATGTCCATCCTCGGGCTGAAGTCTGGATCCAAGTGGCGGCTGAAGAAATCCATCATCGGGCTGAAGTCGGAAGTCCATCATCGGGATGAAGTCTTCTATCAAGCCGCATCTTCAATCTTCTTTCTTCTGGAGCGGAGCGGAGCCATCTTCTTCCAAGCCGACGCAGAACATCCTCTTCAACCGACGACTAGACGACGAATGACGGTTCCTTTAAGGGACGTCATCCAAGATGGCGTCCCTCGAATTCCGATTGGCTGATAGGAAGTCTTCCATCCGATGAAGTGATCCTCCAAGCGGCGCTGAAGAAGTCTTCCATCCGGGCGATGTCATCTCTATTACTTTAGGGTCTCTCTATTACTTTACTACTGACTTCCGATCAGCCAATAGAATGCGATCTCAATCTGATTGGCTGATTCAATCAGCCAATCAGATTTTTCCTACCTTAATTCCGATTGGCTGATAGAATCCTATCAGCCAATCGGAATTGAAGGGACGCCATCTTGGATGACGTCCCTTAAAGGAGCCTTCATTCGTCGTTAGTCCGTCGGGGAAGAAGGATGTTCCGTGTCGGCGGGATGAAGATGGATCCTGAAGCAAGAAGATTGAAGACCCCGCTTGGAAGATGACATCGCCCGGATGGAAGATGATCTTCAGCGCCGCTTGGAAGATGACATCGCCCGGATGGAAGACTTCTTCAGCGCCGCTTGGAGGATCACTTCATCGGATGGAAGACTTCTTCAGTGCCCCTTGGAGGATCACTTCTGCCGCTCCGGATCTCCTCTTCAGTTCCATTGGTGGCTCGGCTGAGTGAAGACGACTCAAGGTAGGATGATCTTCAGGGGATTAGTGTTAGGTTATTTTAAGGGGGTTTGGGTTAGATTAGACGATCGTTTCGGCCTTCATTGGGCCTCGCCAGTGAGGTGTAGCCATATTCCTCTAAGCACACTGAGCAAGGAGTCCACGTCTGGTTGCCCCTTTTTCCCATAGGGAGACTAAATACATACAGAGAGAAGTGCACTCACAGGAATGAACAACTGACTCAATACCATTGTTAGCCTGTTCTATGGCGATTTACCACCTGGGTGCAGCTTTTTAGCCCAGTAATGCTTTTCACAGAGTAGAACTTTCCTGTAGTATATCAGTCTGATCCCGCTTATTACGATCAGTTCAGCACCGAAATACCATATA
>NC_069504.1:436317531-436465031 GCF_027579735.1 Bombina bombina | reverse complement strand
TTAACCCCTAATCTGCCGCTCCGTACACCGCCGCAACCTACATTATAGCTATGAACCCCTAATCTGCTGTCCCTAACACCGCAACCCCTATATTAAATTTATTAACCCCTAATCTGCCCCCCACAACGTCGCCGCTACCTACCTACACTTATTAACCCCTAATCTGCCGAGCGGACCGCACCGCTATTATAATAAAGTTATTAACCCCTAATCCGCCTCACTAACCCTATAATAAATAGTATTAACCCCAATCTGCCCTCCCTAACATCGCCGACACCTAACTTCAAACATTAACCCCTAATCTGCCGACCGGACCTCGCCGCTACTCTATTAAATGTATTAACCCCTAAAGCTAAGTCTAACCCTAACACTAACACCCCCCCTAAATTAAATATAATTTAAATCTAACGAAATAAATTAACTCTTATTAAATAACTTATTCCTATTTAAAGCTAAATACTTACCTGTAAAATAAACCCTAATATAGCTACAATATAAATTATAATTACATTGTAGCTATTTTAGGATTAATATTTATTTTACAGGCAACTTTGTATTTATTTTAACCAGGTACAATAGCTATTAAATAGTTAAGAACTATTTAATAGTTACCTAGTTAAAATAATAACAAAATCACCTGTAAAATAAATCCTAACCTAAGTTACAATTAAACCTAACACTACACTATCAATAAATTAATTAAATAAAATACCTACAATTGTCTACAATTAAACCTAACACTACACTATCAATACATTAATTAAATACAATATCTACAAATAAATACAATTAAATAAACTAACTAAAGTACAAAAAATAAAAAAGAACTAAGTTACAAAAAATAAAAAAATATTTACAAACATTAGAAAAAATTACAACAATTTGAAACTAATTACACCTACTCTAAGCCCCCTAATAAAATAACAAAGACCCCCAAAATAAAAAAAATGCCCTACCCTATTCTAAATTACTAAAGTTCAAAGCTCTTTTACCTTACCAGCCCTGAACAGGGCCCTTTGCGGGGCATGCCCCAAGAAATTCAGCTCTTTTGCCTGTAAAAAAAACACATACAATACCCCCCCCCCCCAACATTACAACCCACCACCCACATATCCCTAATCTAACCCAAACCCCCTTAAGTAAACCTAACACTAAGCCCCTGAAGATATTCCTACCTTATCTTCACCATACCAGGTTCACCGATCGGTCCAGAGTCTTGATCCAAGCCCAAGCGGGGGGCTAAAGAGTGATGTCCATCCTCGGGCTGAAGTCTGGATCCAAGCGGCGGCTGAAGAAATCCATCATCGGGCTGAAGTCGGAAGTCCATCATCGGGATGAAGTCTTCTATCAAGCCGCATCTTCAATCTTCTTTCTTCTGGAGCGGAGCGGAGCCATCTTCTTCCAAGCCGACGCGGAACATCCTCTTCAACCGACGACTAGACGATGAATGACGGTTCCTTTAAGGGACGTCATCCAAGATGGCGTCCCTCGAATTCCGATTGGCTGATAGGATTCTATCAGCCAATCGGAATTAAGGTAGGAATATTGTGATTGGCTGATGGAATCAGCCAATCAGAATCAAGTTCAATCCGATTGGCTGATCCAATCAGTCAATCAGATTGAGCTCGCATTCTATTGGCTGTTCCGATCAGCCAATGGAGCCCGATGATGGATTTCTTCAGCCGCCGCTTGGATCCAGACTTCAGCCCGAGGATGGACATCACTCTTCAGCCCCCCGCTTGGGCTTGGATCAAGACTCTGGACCGATCGGTGAACCTGGTATGGTGAAGATAAGGTAGGAAGATCTTCAGGGGCTTAGTGTTAGGTTTATTTAAGGGGGGTTTGGGTTAGATTAGGGGTATGTGGGTGGTGGGTTGTAATGTTGGGGGGGGTATTGTATGTGTTTTTTTACAGGCAAAAGAGCTGAATTTCTTGGGGCATGCCCCGCAAAGGGCCCTGTTCAGGGCTGGTAAGGTAAAAGAGCTTTGAACTTTAGTAATTTAGAATAGGGTAGGGCATTTTTTTATTTTGGGGGTCTTTGTTATTTTATTAGGGGGCTTAGAGTA
Organism: Bombina bombina; assembly: GCF_027579735.1. Taxonomy (NCBI): domain Eukaryota; kingdom Metazoa; phylum Chordata; class Amphibia; order Anura; family Bombinatoridae; genus Bombina; species Bombina bombina. Next base: position 436,462,965 of record NC_069504.1, on the reverse strand, counting down.
GGTGTAATTAGTTTAAAATTGTTGTAATTTTTTCTAATGTTTGTAAATATTTTTTTATTTTTTGTAACTTAGTTCTTTTTTATTTTTTGTACTTTAGTTCGTTTATTTAATTGTATTTATTTGTAGATATTGTATTTAATTAATTAATGTATTGATAGTGTAATGTTAGGTTTAATTGTAGATAATTGTAGGTATTTTATTTAATTAATTTCTTGATAGTGTAGTGTTAGGTTTAATTGTAACTTAGGTTAGGATTTATTTTACAGGTGATTTTGTTATTATTTTAACTAGGTAACTATTAAATAGTTCTTAACTATTTAATAGCTATTGTACCTGGTTAAAATAAATACAAAGTTGCCTGTAAAATAAATATTAATCCTAAAATAGCTACAATGTAATTATAATTTATATTGTAGCTATATTAGGGTTTATTTTACAGGTAAGTATTTAGCTTTAAATAGGAATAAGTTATTTAATAAGAGTTAATTTATTTCGTTAGATTTAAATTATATTTAACTTAGGGGGGTGTTAGGGTTAGGGTTAGAATTAGCTTTAGGGGTTAAAAAAATTTATTAGAATAGCGGTGAGCTCCGGTCGGCAGATTAGGGGTTAATTATCGTAGGTAGCTGGCGGCGGCATTGTGGGGGGCAGATTAGAGGTTAATAAATATAATATAGGGGTCGGCGGTGTTAGGGGCAGCAGATTAGGGGTACATAAGGATAATGTAGGTGGCGGCGCTTTGCGGTCGGCAGATTAGGGGTTAATTATTGTAGGTAGCTGGCGGCGACGTTGTGGGGGGCAGATTAGAGGTTAATAAATATAATATAGGGGTCGGCGGTGTTAGGGGCAGCAGATTAGGGGTACATAAGGATAACGTAGGTGGCGGTCGGCAGATTAGGGGTTAAAACATTTTAATAGAGTGGCGGCGATGTGGGGGGACCTCGGTTTAGGGGTACATAGGTAGTTTATGGGTGTTAGTGTACTGTAGAGCACAGTAGTTAAGAGCTTTATAAACCGGCGTTAGCCCAAAAAGCTCTTAACTACTGACTTTTTTCTGCGGCTGGACTTTGGTCGTTAGATTTCTAACGCTCACTCCAGACACGACTCTAAATACCGGAGTTAGAAAGATCCCATTGAAAAGATAGGATACGCAATTGACGTAAGGGGATCCGCGGTATGGAAAAGTCGCGGCTGGAAAGTGAGCGTTAGACCCTTTCCTGACTGACTCCAAATACCGGCGGTAGCCTAAAACCAGCGTTAGGAGCCTCTAACGCTGGTTTTGACGGCTACCGCAAAACTCCAAATCTAGGCCATAGATTTTTAGACATGCATATGTTAGTATCTATATGTTAAAGCCCTTTGCGTTCCTTTTTTTTCTTCTAACACCTAAGAACTTATATCTTTGAGCCCTTATAACTTTTTTATGCAATATTTTATTAATATTTTATAGATAGTGTTATAATGAGTGTAACTGTACTTTTAAATACAATTTTACTGTGTTTTGTGCAACTTTTTTGTCGAGTGAAACAGTTAACCAGAGCTCTGAAGTCGCGCTATCCCAGCACGCATTCAATTAGATTGAGCTAAAACAAATACGTTTACTTTTAACCTGTAATACGCGCACTACTTCGGATGCATGCAAAGTGTCATGATAAACCCCTTTTCGCTTGTGCACAACAGTTAGCGCACCACTCATAATCTAGCCCATAATAGATCTAGGTAGGCTCAGCAGCATCAATGCATGACTGGGAGCTTGCTGCTGATTTGTTGCAGCACATATATGCCAGTAGTGCTTTACTGCTTCTTCAACAACGGACATCAAGAGAAAAAAAGCAAATTTAATAATAGAAGTAAACTGGAAAACTGTTTAAAATATTCTACTCTACCTGAATCATAAAAGAAAATTGTGGACTTTTATAACCCTTTAACCCCTTAAGGACCAAGGACGTACGCCACACATCCTCAAAAAAATACACTTAATGACCGAGGACGTGTGGCGTACGTCCTTGGTCTGGAAAGCAGCTGGAAGCGATCCTGCTCGCTTCCAGCTGCTTTCCGGTTATTGCAGTGATGCCTCGATATGGAGGCATCCTGCAATAACCCCCCTTGGCCATCCGATGCACAGAGAGCCACTCTGTGGCCCTCTCTGCACCGGACATCGATGGCCGGTATCGTTGGTGGGTGGGAGCTTACGTGGGAGGCGGGTGGGCGGCCATCGGTGTTCTGTGTGAAGTGGAGGGGGGCGGGATCGGGGGCGGGATCTACGGGGGCGCGCACGGGAGCGCGCGCGTGCACGGGGGGTGGCGGGCGGGCGCGTGCACGGGGCGGGAGCGGGTGGGAACCGCTACACTACAGAAAAAAAAAAGTTAAAAGCTAAAATAAATAAATAAATGTAATCATTAAAAATGTAATCTAAGGGAACTGAAAGTGATTGGGGGTTGGTCTTGGTGGGGGGGGAAAGCTACACTACAGAAAAGGGCATTTAAAAAAAAAATGGCACATTTTTTTACAAAACTGGGTACTGGCAGACAGCTGCCAGTACCCAAGATGGCGCCCATTAAGGCAGAGGGGAAGGGTTAGAGCTGTTTGGTGGGGGATCAGGATCCTACACATAAGCATATGTAAATATGCTTTTTTTTATTTTTAAAAAAGGGCCAAATACCTTATATTTTAGTACTGGCAGAGTTTCTGCCAGTACTTAAGATGGCGGGGACAATTGTGGGGTGGGGGAGGGAAGAGAGCTGTTTGGGAGGGATCAGGGGGTCTGATTTTTCAGGTGGGAGGCTGAGCACTACACTAAAGCTAAAATTAACCTTGCAAGCTCCCTACAAGCTACATAATTAACCCCTTCACTGCTAGCCATAATACACGTGTGATGCGCACCGGCATTTAGAGGCCTTCTAATTACCAAAAAGCAATGCCAAAGCCATATATGTCTGCTATTTCTGAACAAAGGGGATCCCAGAGAAGCATTTACAACCATTTGTGCCATAATTGCACAAGCTGTTTGTAAATAATTTCAGTGAGAAACCTAAAATTGAGAAAAAATTAACGTTTTTTTTAATTTGATCGCATTTGGCGGTGAAATGGTGGCATGAAATATACCAAAATTGGCCTAGATCAATACTTGGGGTTGTCTACTACACTACACTAAAGCTAAAACTACCCCAAAAAGCTCCCTACATGCTCCCTAATTAACCCCTTCACTGCTGGGCATAATACAAGTGTGGTGCGCAGTGGCATTTAGCGGCCTTCTAATTACCAAAAAGCAACGCCAAAGTCATATATGTCTGCTATTTCTGAACAAAGGGGATCTCAGAGAAGAATTTACAACCATTTATGCCATAATTGCACAAGCTGTTTGTAAATAATTTAAGTTAGAAACCAAAAGTTTGTGAAAACAATTGTGAAAAGTGAACGATTTTTTGTATTTGATTGCATTTGGCGGTGAAATGGTGGCATGAAATATACCAAAATGGGCCTAGATCAATACTTTGGGTTGTCTACTAAAAAAAAATATATACATGTCAATGGCTATTCAGAGATTCCTGAAAGATATCAGTGTTCGAATGTAACTGTCGCTAATTTTGAAAAGAAATGGTTTGGAAATAGCAAAGTGCTACTTGTATTTATGGCCCTATAACTTGCAAAAAAAGCAAAGAACATGTAAACATTGGGTATTTCTAAACTCAGGACAAAATTTAGAAACTATTTAGCATGGGTGTTTTTTGGTGGTTGTAGATGTGTAACAGATTTTGGGGGTCAAAGTTAGAAAAAGTGTGTTTTTTTCCATTTTTTCCTTGTATTTTATATTTATTTTTATAGCAAATTATAAGATATGATGAAAATAATGGTATCTTTAGAAAGTCCATTTAATGGCGAGAAAAACGGTATATAATATGTGTGGGTACAGTAAACGAGTAAGAGGAAAATTACAGCTAAACACAAACACCTCAAAAATGTAAAAATAGCCTTGGTCCCAAACGGACAGAAAATGGAAAAGTGCTGTGGTCATTAAGGGGTTAAAGGCTTATACTGAAATAAATATTTATAATTTGTGTGGGGAACTCAATGAAAAGGCACTGAAATTATAATAACATGACTGAAGGAAAACAAACAAAAACACAAACTAAAGATTCAGCAGAAGAGTGTATAATAGTTCAGTAGTGCAAGGGTTACATTTTGCCATTTCATATGTGTTGTGTGTGTATGTACATCAGGGGTAGACTGGGCCTAGAGTGGCAAAGTGCATTTCAATTTTGAGTTTTATGTCCCCTCAAGACTATGCTCTGTCTGCTTGAATACCTGTGAATCCAGTATCTATCACATTTTATAGTTGCCTTGTTATATCAGACAACGGCTTATCTTATACTATAATCTATGTAAGGCACATTAACTAAGTAGTCTTTATTCATCACTTAAGTTTAAAAAATCAGAGAGTCCACCTCTATGACTACTATATTTAGTAATATTTACTGATATTTACTAAATTGGGAACCATACCCTGTCTCATAGATCATCTCATGTCACACCTATTACACCTAGCTTTAATGTAATGTTATTAGTCACCTGAGTATGTTTACTTTCGGTTTGCAGCTTTCCTTATCTAAGTCAACAGGCTTAGTTAGCATAGCGACACTTTGATGTCTTTATACAGCTCACATGATAGGGTCTCTCTATTACTTTACTACTGACTTCCGATCAGCCAATAGAATGCGATCTCAATCTGATTGGCTGATTCAATCAGCCAATCAGATTTTTCCTACCTTAATTCCGATTGGCTGATAGAATCCTATCAGCCAATCGGAATTGAAGGGACGCCATCTTGGATGACGTCCCTTAAAGGAGCCTTCATTCGTCGTTAGTCCGTCGGGGAAGAAGGATGTTCCGCGTCGGCGGGATGAAGATGGATCCTGAAGCAAGAAGATTGAAGACCCCGCTTGGAAGATGACATCGCCCGGATGGAAGATGATCTTCAGCGCCGCTTGGAAGATGACATCGCCCGGATGGAAGACTTCTTCAGCGCCGCTTGGAGGATCACTTCATCGGATGGAAGACTTCTTCAGTGCCCCTTGGAGGATCACTTCTGCCGCTCCGGATCTCCTCTTCAGTTCCATTGGTGGCTCGGCTGAGTGAAGACGACTCAAGGTAGGATGATCTTCAGGGGATTAGTGTTAGGTTATTTTAAGGGGGGTTTGGGTTAGATTAGGGGTATGTGGGTGGTGGGTTTTAATGTTGGGGGCGGTTGTATTTTTCTTTTACAGGCAAAAGAGCAGTTTTCTTTGGGGCATGCCCCACAAAAGGCCCTTTTAAGGGCTGGTAAGGTAAAAGAGCTTTGAACTTTTTTAATGTAGAATAGGGTAGGGATTTTTTTTATTTTGGGGGGCTTTGTTATTTTATTAGGGGGCTTAGATTAGGTGTAATTAGCTTAAAATTGTTGTAATATTTTTGAAATGTTTGTAACTTATTTTTTTTATTTTTTGTAACTTAGCTTTTTTTATTTTTTGGTCTTTAGTTAGTTTATGTAATTGTATTTAATTGTAGTTATTTGTAGTTAATTTATGTAATTAATTTAATGATAGTGTAGTGTTAGGTTTAATTGTAACTTAGGTTAGGATTTATTTTACAGGTAATTTTGTATTTCTTTTAGCTAGGTAGTTATTAAATAGTTAATAACTATTTAATAACTATTCTAACTAGCTAAAATAAATACAAAGTTACCTGTAAAATAAATATAAATCCTAAAATAGCTACAATGTAATTATTAATTACATTGTAGCTATCTTAGGGTTTATTTAAAAGGTAAGTATTTAGTTTTAAATAGGAATAATTTAGTTAATAATAGAAATATTATTTAGATTTATTTAATTAATATTTAAGTTAGGGGGGGTGTTAGGGTTAGTGTTAGACTTAGGTTTAGGGGTTAATAAATTTATTACAGTGGCGGCGGTGTAGGGGGGCAGGATAGGGGTTAATAAATGTATTATAGGTGGCGACGGTGTAGGGGGGCAGATTAGGGGTTAATAACTTTATTATAGAGGGCGGTGGTATAGGGGGGCAGGATAGGGGTTACTAGGTATAATGTAGGTTGCGGCGGTGTCCGGGAGCAGCGGTTTAGGGGTTAATATGTATAGAGTAGCTTGCGGTGGGCTCCGGGAGCGGCTGTTTAGGGGTTAATATGTATAGAGTAGCTTGCGGCGGTTTAGGGGTTAATATGTATAGAGTAGCTTGCGGTGGGCTCCGGGAGCGGCGGTTTAGTGGTTAATATGTATAGAGTAGCTTGCGGTGGGCTCCGGGAGCGGCGGTTTAGGGGGTAATATATTTATTTAGTTGCAGCGGTGTAGGGGGGGCAGATTAGGGGTGTTTAGACTCGGGGTACATGTTAGGGTGTTAGGTGCAGACATCTCCCATAGGAATCAATGGGATGTCTGGCAGCAGCGAACTTGTACTTTCGCTATGGTCAGACTCCCATTGATTCCTATGGGATCCGCCGCCTCCAGGGCGGCGGTTTGAAAACCAGGTACGCTGGGCCGGAAAAGTGCCGAGCGTACCTGCTAGTCATTTGATAACTAGCAAAAGTAATCTGGAGTGACGTAAGAATCGATCTGTGTCGGACTGAGTCCGGCGGATCGAAGCTTACGTCACAAAATTCGACTTTTTCCGGTCTGTAGCCTTTGATAATTAAGGCGAATCAGCCTCGCCACAAATACGCTGCGGAATTCCAGCTTATTTGAGGTTGACGGTTTGATAACTACCCCCGATATGTAATCTTCTATTTGCATACTAAGATACGTTGTTTTTTACCCCAAGGGGACAGCTCTTATTGCTTTATAGTCAAATACTTTTATTAGTATCTATGTATTTTCCAATAATAGAAAACAGATTTGATATGTGAAGTTGCAACATTTGTCCTGTCTTATTGGGTTATCCATTATGTAATAGCAATGTATATCATGCTCTGATGTACCTCTTGTCAATGGGTGAATTCTGTATATCATTTTTCCTTGAAACTTCAATAAAAAATTGTTTAAAAAAAAAATCAGATTAAACAGTTTGATTACATTGAATACATTCAGGCTGACCCGCATTTTGATCCTTTGACATCAGTCATGAAACAATAATTTCAGAAAGGGTCTTTAAAATCTTCCTATTAGTAATGATAACCTCACTGGACTGTATTTACTAGGCCCAAAGCTTTTGCCTCAAAATATCTTTTTCTTCTTTTTTTAAAATAATAATTTTTCTGGAACAAATAGGGTGCAAATAGCTCCATAATGAGCACCCAATCTGGTTGGAATTAGGGCTTTCTGTGTCTTTATTTTCATGCTTCCAGTTACTCTACATTAATCCACTTTTCCGACCGAGGGGGTTGCAATTTATTCATATTTAGGGCACTGCAGTGCTATTTTGTCAGCCGTAGAGTTAAAGGGACATAACCCCAATTTTTTTTCTTTCATAATTTAGAAAGAACATGTCATTTTAAACAACTTTCTAATTTACTTCTATTATCTAATTTGCTTAATTCTCTTTATATCCTTTGCTGAAATGCATATCTAGATAGGCCCGTAGCTGCTGATTGGTGGCTGCACATAGATGCCTTGTGTGATTGGCTCACCTATGTGCATTATTTCTTCAACAAATGATATCTAAAGAATGAAGCAAATTAGATAATAGAAGTAAATGAGAATGTTGTTTAAAATTGAATTCTCTATCTGAATCATGAAAGAAAAATGTGGGGTTTAATGTCCCTTAAAAGGCTGCATATTTGGTGTTTGTGATTTTACCTTTCTTGAGCATCCTCAGACTTAACCGTTAAAGGAATTGTACACTATGGATTTTCAGAGTATTAACTGAAATAGCATATGCATGATTTCTTTCTATTCCTCTGGTTGGCTATTGCCTTTGGAAAACTATACCCAGAAACCAGGATGTGTTTGCCCAGATGAAAGAGTCATATGAGAAGATTCCTTTAAATGCTTGAAGAGCTATCATTTCAGTTAGGATGTGATAGTTTGCTTGGTCCTGAATTAGTTTTACTGAGCTGGTTTTGCTGCTGTGCTGTAAATAGAGTTCAGCATAAATTATGTTAAGATGAGCAATCTTTCATAGAAGCAACACGTGACCAAACACATGAGTACTTTAAAGATGAGGTATTTACACTATTATGCGAAATACTATCTGGTCCATGAAAAAACGCTTTTGGAAGGACTGCCAGAAATCTGGAGAAAAAAACAAACCAGACCCCTTATTCCCAGTGGCTCGGACTTAGAAGAGCCAATTTCCCATTGAGTTAACTAGCAACTGTTTTTCCATTGACTTGCAAGCTATTGGGATATTTACCAATCATTGATAATAATTATAAAGAAAATGTAGTAAAAAAAAAAAAAAAAAAGGCGTAACTTCATTGATTTATAATCTTGTTTTTATTTTTTAAACTCAAGTATTAGAAGATTTGTATTTCAAATTGCAACAGCAATGGCAAAGTTGGGATCACTGGCATTGACAAGGAAATAACTTTTATTAGATAGTATTTTAATGAGTGTAAATATACTCTGTAATGTATTTTTGATGTGTTTTGTGCAACTTTTATATTTCGCAAAACAATTAAGTTGCAATTGCACTCAAGTGATCGCATTTACTTTCAACTTATAATACCAGCAGAAAGCCCAACTAGCGTAAACCCCCGCGATAAACCCACTTTATCACTTGGGCACAAACATAATCTGGCCTTATGTTTTATATATATATATATATATATATATATATATATATATATATATATATTTAAACACTTCATATAAATTGTCTATTATTCTTATTGCTGGTTATTAGTTTGGTTTGCTTTGCCACATTCATTTTTTGGATTTTTTTAGGTCGTTAATATCTGTCTGTTACTTCAATATACTATCTTACGGCTAGATTTAGAGTTTTGTCGGTAAGGACCCGCGTAGCTAACGCTGGCTTTTTTCTGGCCGCACCATAAAAATAACTCTGGTATTGAGAGTCCACATAAAGGCTGCGTTAGGCTCCAAAAAAGGAGCGTAGAGGCCAAAAAAGGAGCGTAGAGCATATTTAACGCAGCTTCAACTCTCGATACCAGAGTTGCTTACGGACACGGCCAGCCTCAAAAACGTGCTCGTGCACGATTCCCCCATAGGAAACAATGGGGCTGTTTGAGCTGAAAAAAAACCTAACACCTGCAAAAAACCCGCGTTCAGCTCCTAACGCAGCCCCATTGTTTGCTATGGGGAAACACTTCCTACGTCTGCACCTAACACCCTAACATGTACCCCGAGTCTAAACACCCCTAGCCTTACACTTATTAACCCCTAATCTGCTGCCCCCGCTATCGCTGACCCCTGCATATTATTTTTAACCCCTAATCTGCCGCTCCGTAAACCGCCGCTACTTACATTATCCCTATGTACCCCTAATCTGCTGCCCCTAACACCGCCGACCCCTATATTTATTAACCCCTAATCTGCCCCCCACAACGTCGCCTCCACCTGCCTACACTTATTAACCCCTAATCTGCCGAGCGGACCGCACCGCTATCATAATAAAGTTATTAACCCCTAATCCGCCTCACTAACCCTATAATAAATAGTATTAACCCCTAATCTGCCCTCTCTAACATCGCCGACACCTAACTTCAATTATTAACCCCTAATCTGCCGACCGGAGCTCACCGCTATTCTAATAAATGTATTAACCCCTAAAGCTAAGTCTAACCCTAACACTAACACCCCCCTAACTTAAATATAATTTAAATCTAACAAAATTAATTAACTCTAAATAAATTATTCCTATTTAAAGCTAAATACTTACCTGTAAAATAAATCCTAATATAGCTACAATATAAATTATAATTATATTATAGCTATTTTAGGATTAATATTTATTTTACAGGTAACTTTGTATTTATTTTAACCAGGTACAATAGCTATTAAATAGTTAAGAACTATTTAATAGCTAAAATAGTTAAAATAATTACAAAATTACCTGTAAAATAAATCCTAACCTAAGTTACAATTAAACCTAACACTACACTATCAATCAATAAATTAAATAAAATACCTACAATTACCTACAATTAAACCTAACACTACACTATCAATACATTAATTAAATACAATACCTACAAATAACTACAATTAAATAAACTAACTAAAGTACAAAAAATAAAAAAGAACTGTTACAAAAAAAAAAAATATTTACAAACATAAGAAAAATATTACAACAATTTTAAACTAATTACACCTACTCTAAGCCCCCTAATAAAATAACAAAGACCCCCAAAATAAAAAATGCCCTACTCTATTCTAAATTACTAAAGTTCAAAGCTCTTTTACCTTACCAGCCCTGAACAGGGCCCTTTGCGGGGTTAATAAGTGTAGGCAGGTGGAGGCGACATTGAGGGGGGCAGATTAGGGGTTAATAAATATAATATAGGGGTCGGCGGTGTTAGGGGCAGCAGATTAGGGGTACATAAGGATAACGTAGGTGGCGGTCGGCAGATTAGGGGTTAATTATTGTAGGTAGCTGGCTGCGACGTTGTGGGGGGCAGGTTAGGGGTTAATAAATATAATATAGGGGTCGGCGGTGTTAGGGGCAGCAGATTAGGGGTACATAAGGATAACCTAGGTGGCGGTCAGCAGATTAGGGGTTAATTATTGTAGGTAGCTGGCTGCGACGTTGTGGGGGGCAGGTTAGGGGTTAATAAATATAATATAGGGGTCGGCGGTGTTAGGGGCAGCAGATTAGGGGTACATAAGGATAACGTAGGTGGCGGTCGGCAGATTAGGGGTTAAAAAATTTTAATCGAGTGGCGGCGATGTGGGGGGGCCTCGGTTTAGGGGTACATAGGTAGTTTATGGGTGTTAGTGTACGTTAGGGCACAATAGTTAAGAGCTTTATGAACCGGCGTTAGCCCAGAAAGCTCTTAACTACTGACTTTTTTCTGCGGCTGGAGTTTTGTCGTTAGAATTCTAACGCTCACTTCAGACACGACTCTAAATACCGGAGTTAGAAAAATCCCATTGATAGGATACGCAATTGACGTAAGGGGATCTGCGGTATGGAAAAGTCGCGGCTGAAAAGTGAGCGTTAGACCCTTTTTTGAGTGACTCCAAATACCGGAGGTAGCCTAAAACCAGCGTTAGGAGCCTCTAACGCTGGTTTTCACGGCTACCGCCAAACTCCAAATCTAGGCCTTAATTAACTGATTCCAAAACTTAAAAGGACATTAAACAATGAATACATTCTATAAGCATAGTATTAAGGTTATTTACCACCTCCCACTAATCATGGGTGCCGCCATGTTGAAATCTATTTTTCATTGCATTCCATTGAAGACCTGTTTGCACATGTGCAGTAACTCTTATTCAAATACCTGCAGTGTAACTTAGGTTCCATAATGTCAGCACCCAAGATTAGAGGGAGGTGCATGAAATGTATTTAGTGTTTAGTGTCCATTTAAGCATCCATGAAACTATTTTTAGGGTTTCAGTATTTCAGACAGAACTTGGAACAGCGTGCAAGGAAACCATTGTCTGTTGTCAAGACCCTTAGATACACAATTTACAGTCATAAATGGATCCATCTCTTCATTCCAGAGCAAAGCATTATCTTAACCATTAAGTAATATACAAATACTGCTCCTATTGCCTGCTGTGCTTGATACTATTCAAAGACAATTGGAAACTGGCACTTTTAGTGAAATAAAATGGAAGACAACTTCAGAAAAAAATTAGGGGGAGTTTGTTTCTTTTTTTAATTTGCTCCACTATGGTTGTTTAAACTATAATAATAGTTAACTATAGCTTTATTCTTTAAAGGGACCTATAACACCTTATAAAAATTGTTTAAACTAACTTATACTTACTAATAATAACAAACTAAGCATTAATCCATATCCTTGATGCTCAGTTTACCCTAAACAGTTCAAGAAGAGTGTCTTCAATCAGACTGCTGATCCAGCGCTTGGTAATGCTATGTATGCTGCCATATTGCCACACGGGCACAGCTGTCATGTGATGTGCATGGCAGATAATGGTATAAATAAAGTTAAGAGGATTATCAGAATGCTCCCTCATTGTGGTGCTAATCAAGCGCTGTATAAACATCATATGTGCCTCATTCATATAAATAAACATTCAGTTTGTGCAATCATTGTTTTAAAATCAAAGCACTGTGTTTTTTTTCTGTGTTAGAAGAAAGAAGAATGTTTATTTTTCCAAATAGCAAGCTACATAGGGAGGAGGAAGGAGGGGGAGAGTAAATCTTATAGAGGTGTGTCAATTTATGGACCTAATGAAATAATCTATATTATAAAAAAAAATAAAGTTGATTTTACAAGAATTGCATACATAAAAATCATTGTGAAGCTTGCACACCAACATGTACTGTTTGCTTAACATGTGGAGTCATCCATGGGCTTGCTACCACAAGGGTCCAGTCACTCCCTTACTATTTTGCACGGGGAGGAGGAAGGAGGGGGAGAGGCATGCTCCGTGTGAAGAAGGCAGCTGAATAACGATGTATTTACATTTTACTACAAGATTTATGCACTAAGTGTAAGTATCTTTTCAATGTCTAGTCTGTAAAATGTTTGAAGTACTGTGTTATCCAGCTGCCTTCTTCCCATGGAGCATGCCCCTCCTTCCTCCTCCCCTCTCCTCCCGGTGTAGCTTGCTAATCTATGGCAATAAGTGCATAAATCTTGTAGTAGTCGAATGTAAATACAGCGTTATTCAGCTATGAGCATGCCTCTCCCCCTCCTTCCTCCTCCCTAATCCCCGTGTAGCTAGCTATTTGCAAAAATAAACATTCCTCTAGCTGTGGAGACGTATTTCTTCTAACACAGAAAAAAACACAGTGCTTTGATTTTAAAACAATGAATGCACAAACTGAATGTTTATTTATATAAATGAGGCACATATGATGTTTATACAGCACTTGATTAGCACCACAGTGAGGGAGCATTCTGATAATCCTCTTAACTTTATTTATACCATTATCTGTCATTCACATCATGTGACTACTGCCTGTGAGCAACGTGCGTTACAACATGGCAGGATACATAGCAGCATTGAGCTCAGTATCACCATTCTGTTTGACAACACTCTTCTTGAATAAACTGGGGGTAAGATGCACAGATTGCGGGGGGCGGAGCCAGCAGCCGATATGACAAGACATGCAGGGACAGAGCTCTGCTCCTAAAAAAGTGTAATTAGGTCTTTTACATTAACCAAGAGCAACGAAACTGCTCACAAACCACCTCAGTCAATTTGCGGGGTCGCCTAGAGTTGCCCCTTACTTTTTTTTGTGGGATATTTTGAGGTCCGTATTCAGGCCGACCGGGAGTACCAGAGCATTTTGCAGGAAAGGCCGTGGTCGCGGCCTACATCGGCACTCGATTTTGGGCCTGATTGCCAAAAAGTTTCCCAACACCAGCAAACCCTCTGACTAACCCTCCGGACCAACAAACACCCTATAGGAGAGGGTGAGGATTGATGGACAGTGCTTTCTTTCAGTACAGAAGTCGGGCAGACATATTACAGTCAGCAACATCCCACGTGGCAATATGTGAGTAGAAAGTTGTTAACCTCTGATATTAGTGTCACTCAATCTGTGCCTCTGTCAACAGTACAGCATACTATCTTCCCTGTACCATAGGCTAATGACACAAACCCACAAGGACTTTTACAGATCAACATATATCACTGCCCCACAAGTGTTTTCCCTGCGTGGATGTTCATTCAATTTCATACAAAGCTGTAGATTCTGTCTCACTTGCAATAGCTGGATTGGTATTTACCGTGTTTCTCTCTTCATCTATGAACTAGAGATTAAAATTTGGGTTGGTATTTACCGTAAATTACATATGGTCCTGATTCCTAAGCTGCTTTCTCTAGTTAGTGGTGCTATGTATATGTATCCTGAATGAAGATTGATAATAACAACTAATTCTCAAAACCGCATACTGTGGGTGTGGGCCCTACGCTATAAGTATACAACTCTTCTGGACAGCTATTAAATCTTTAAGCAGGGCTACAAGGCCCTTATAGCTCTCACTATGTAAACTTACAGGCAGTCTGGCGAAAGGGGGAAATAGTTAAGGGGGCCTGGTCCCTCTTCCCTTCTACTATGTTTTAAAGCTTCTACACCTGATAACTGAAAACAGTTATTTATCATGCCACTGGGCTCTAGACGAAAGACTGTAAACCAAGCTGAATATAAAAAGTCCATGTCTGACCACTTTAAGCCTAAATCCCAGGCAGATAGACAGCCAAGCTCAGAGTCTCTGAATATCCCTCCACACGCCGACAGTGAGCTGTTTGACCAGTACTCTCAGACAACAGGAGAACTTCCATCTACTATGGCATCTGAAATTGTTAACTCAATCACCCAAAAAATCACTAACCTGCAAGAATCTCTCACTAAGACTTTTAAAAGCTCTATTGCAGATCTGCGAAAAGACATAGGCAGAATCAACAAGAGAGTTGAGGCCCTGGAGCAAAAACAAGAGGATCTGGCGGTAGAACAGGCACATCTCTCTAACCATTCCCATGTATTGGTTGATATGTTAGACACAGTGGAAGCAAAGATGGCTGACATTGAGGATCGCTCCCGCCGCAACAACCTTAGATTCCGAGGAATATCAGAAGAAATCCCCGCTGCTGACCTAGAATCTTTCCTAGCCGAATTCTGCGGCCATCTCAAAGCACCACAACTACCTAATGAAAATTTGCTTGACAGAGTCCATAGGCTACCTAGAGGGCGAAATATTCCTTCTGAAAAGCCCAGAGATGTGATAGCCCGCTTCCATTTTTTCACATATAAAGAACAGATTGCCAAAGCGATGTTTTCCAACCCTGCTTTACCCGAAAAATTCAGGGACATTCAAGTTTTTCCAGACCTCTCTCAGTTTACCATCCAAAAGAGAGCCACATTTAGAGAGGTTACTAAAATCCTACGACAGCAGGGAATTAAATACAGATGGGGGTATCCAACAAAGATCCTCACCCACAAAGATAACCACCTTTTGGCTGCTAACACCCCAGATAGAGCTCGTCAATATCTCAAAGACTGGGATCTACTTCACACACCAGGGCCTAGGGGTCACCCTCCGCCTTCAGGGGAGAAACCTTCTGCAACTCCACAGGCTGCTCACCTAAAGACCCAGTCTACACCTATTAGACCTGCTTCTGAGTGGCAACCTCTGCCACAGAGATCACCTAACCATAAGACACCATTTTTTGCCTTCAGTCTTCCTTCAGACCCTACTTCATCCTCTACGGCTGGTTTACTCCGGCCGGAGTCTCCTGTTCCAGATTCTGATTGACTGATTAACCCAGGACGATAAGTATCCTAGTTGGTGAAGGGGGAACTGTATTTTTTTTGTACTATGTTTTTGCTTGGATCCATGTTTCTTTCTCCTGACAGGGTGGCTGGCAACCCCATAGACTGTTTCTCCCTGGTTGTAGAAGACCCCCTGATATTATTTTTTTGGGACCCTGGCCAATTTCCCAACAGTCTATGGGCCATAATGACTCCCCAGGACCTGAGGTCCACCAGGTTGTGGAGAGAGAGGGGTGGAGGGAACGATAGAGGGGAAAAGAAATGTATCAAGAAATGTAAAAGTTCCATTTTGCTGCTGTGATGTGATGCATTTCATTCTCTGACTTAAACACCAATGTTTGAATTTAACTCAATGATTTTTTTTTTCTCCCCGCTCTTTCCTCCCTCCCAATATTGAATTATTGACCATACCTTTAAGCCTCCTCACAATTTGATACATATATGTGATACGCTAATATCCCGCAATTGACATAGATTTTAATATCCTGAATGCCACTCCCTGAGAATAGCCCTTCCCCTCCCCTTCCCCCCCCCCTTTTTTTTTTTTCTCTAGGTTGTAATGCATTGATTTGTATATGTTTTTACTCCTATGCAGTTTCCAAAGGTATATGTTTTCTCTGATTTGCACACCATTTTGTAAGTGTTTAGGCTGGTATTATGACTTTTTAGTCCATTTAGATATAGATCACAACCTACTCACTCCTCCCTAAAGCCTCCACCATTGGTTACTACCTACCCCAATAAACCTCCACATACATCAAGTTAGGTCCCACAGGTTGAGACCCGCCATCACCATGGGTCCAAGCTTATTATTACATATGGACTGTCCCCCCTATACCCCTAATTCAACTAGTTAACTGTTTCTTGTTTCTTAGTAATGTTTTTGTCAGGAAGTTTTAGAATTCATCTATGTTAAGTACCCCGTAGCTGCTGGCTACCACGACTATCTACTTAAAAACTTAAGTAACCCTATCCAACGGGTTCTCGCCCCCCCCCCCCCCAGAATTGTAGTTTACATTGTAAACACGTGAACACAGATTCTAAATTTCTCCCTTATTTCCCTACATTTTTTGCTAGAATCCAGACCTGATTTCATACTTGATTAGTACTTCATTGGCTGGTCCCTAAATCCTTGCAGGGGCCTAGCTCTTGGATAACACATCTTCCTCTGTATTTCTGTTTCTTATCTCTTTGCCCCCTATTCTTCCTTCTTACCCTTTTCTCTTCCCACCCACCCCCTTTTTTTTTTTTTTTTCTCTTCTCTCTCCCCTTATCCCCCTTCCCTTCCTGAACGGTGCAAAACAGAAACGAGCCTACTATGGCGCTAACCTTCCTCACTTTGAATGTGAAGGGTCTGAACTCCCCTAACAAACGTAGTCTGTTGAGGAACTTTCTTAAATCTTGTAACCCAGATGTAGTTTATTTGCAAGAGACCCACTGGTCGACTGCCCATATGCCTACACTCAAGTTCTCAGATTACTCTGAAATATTCCATTCTATCTATAAAGATAAAACGAGAGGTGTTTCTATCCTGATTAACAAGAGGATTGCATTCCATTTGGTTCATGTGGAAAGAGACGCAGAGGGGCGTTTCCTTATCTTGATAGGGAAACTTAATGAACAATTGGTCACTCTAGCCAATGTATACAGCCCTAACCAAAGACAGGTTTCCTTCTTGAAAAGGACTCTTCTCTTAGTTGATAAATTGAAGCAAGGCACCCTGGTCCTAGGGGGAGATTTCAATTTGGTTTGGGATCCTCTCCTCGACAAGAGGGTCCCTTCCAACAAACGGATTGACCCCTATACCACATCGGTGGCCCCGAAGTTTCAACATTTGATTGCACAACATTCTCTCTTTGATGTATGGAGGGCACACCATCCTGAAGTGAAAGATTTCACTTACTTCTCAGCCTCCCATAGATCCTACTCCAGGCTTGATTATTTTTTTGTTGATTCATGGACGCGCGTATACACTACTGTGCCTGGTCGGATCATGACGCCGTCACATTCCAGGTGTTTGGCCCGAGAACGCCTATAGATAGGCCCTACTGGAGGTTCCCTCGGTTCTTGTGGAAGGATACTTCCTTCCTACTGGGTCTCGAGGAGGAAATAGCTAAGTTCCTGCAAGACAATTGAGAGGGGCAAACGTCCCATCAGATTAGATTTGCGGCCTTGAAAGCCTACCTACAAGGTTTTTGTATTACTAAGGTGGCAGAATTACGTCGTACGAAGGGAGCTCCCTTGGGTAAGCTCCATTGTGATCTCCGGGTGGCCGAAACACTTAACAGACAAAACCCCACCCAGGCACTCTCTACTAAGGTACAGGGTCTGAGAAGTCAGATTAAGGAACTGGAATTACAGAGAATTCAAAAGGCTCTTTCAGTTTTCAAACAACTTCTATACCACAAAAGTAATAGGGCGGATACGCTTTTGGCTGGTAAATTGAGAAAGCGAACAGCTACAGCAAGAATACCTTATATCACGCATGATGGAAAGAGAGTCTATGCCCCAGCGGACATTGGATCAGCTTTTGCTTTGTTCTATGACAAACTATATAACATTTCCAAAAGCGAGCTCGATCAGCCACGACTACAGAAATTGGCGACTTCCTTAAAGAGCTCGGTCTCCCGACACTTTCGGAGGAGGATGGTGAATCTCTCCTAACACCGTTCACTGACAGAGAGCTTTCTTTACCCCTTAAGAACTTGAAAAACAACAAAGCCCCGGGGCCAGATGGTTTCCCTGGAGCCTTCTATTAGAAATTTTCGAGATTATTGACACCGGTGCTAGGTCAACTCTTTAACGAAATTAAGTCTGAGGGCCAAATATTAAGAGAACACCTTGAAGCGTCAATAGTCGCTATTCCTAAACCGAATAAAGATGTGACGCTATGCAGTAGTTATCGTCCGATCTCGTTAATAAACGTTGACACGAAACTCTATTCGAAACTCCTGGCAGACAGACTAGTTAACCTATTACCTTCCCTAATACAGTCGGACCAGGTTGGCTTTACTAAAGGCCGCCAGGGACCAGACAATACGAGGCGCCTAATTACGATCTTTTCAGATGCCCGAAGGAAAGGTACCCCACTGGTGGCCCTGTCCTTAGACGCCGAAAAGGTCTTTGATAGGGTACGGTGGGAGTACCTATGGGAAGTCCTCAAAGTGTTTAACTTTCCTCCCCAAATCGTTGTAGCCATCAAGGCCCTCTACACATCACCCCATGCTCGTATCAGGGGCCCAGGTTTCTGCTCACCGGTAATAAAGATCTCTAATGGCACCAGACAGGGGTGTCCCCTGTCCCCTTTAATTTTCTTCTTAGTGATGGAGCCCTTTGCTCAAGCAATACGTCTATCAGAAGGTATTACTGGTGTTACATACCTGTCACGTGAAGAAAAGATTGCCCTCTTTGCGGATGACGTGACTCTTCTTTTGACTAACCCAGAGTCTTCGATCTCGAGGGTCTTTGACCTAATTGATAAATTTGGCCGATATAGCTATTACAAGTCTAATGTAGCTAAGACTGAAGCATACGCCATGAATATTCCCACAGAACGACTAAATGCACTGCGGGACAAATTTGACTTCCAGTGGTCTACAAATTACCTAACCCACTTAGGTGTAATGCTCAGTGACAACACAGACACCATGATCAAACTCAACTTTGATAAGTTGACGGCCGAAATTAAATCCTTGGCGATATCATGGGATCATCGTGAGATTTCATGGCTAGGCCGTGTCGCCACGCTTAAGATGTCACTCCTTCCGAAGGCCTTATACATATTTCGCTGCCTCCCCTTTAATGTGCCTCATCGGATTCTTCAACAGATCCATAGAGTCTTCCTCAGATATGTGTGGGGCCGCGGGATTCCTCGAATAGCATATAAAATCCTCCAGAGACCCTTTTCCAAGGGAGGTGTTGCGTTTCCAAACATATATCTCTATTATGAAGCAACGAGACTTACACATATTACCGCATGGGGAGTAGAGACGGATAGACCAAGCTGGTATTACTTGGAACAACTAGCTCTGCCGGTAGATCTAGACCTTCGGGATGCCATCTGGGTTCCCAAGCACGTGAACCTCTTGGCTAAGATCCATAATCCTATTGTCAGTCAATCTTTACGTATCTGGTACGAACTTCGTCACAGACAGGGTGTTTCACCCTACCCTTCTCCTATTCAGAGCTTGAGGGGTTTACTCTGGAACTCACCGGAGATTCACTTTGATTTCTGGAAAAGTAAAGACATCACAAAGGTTTCTGATCTGTATCACTCGGGTACCCTTACGACAGCTTCACAACTAGCGGAGCCCGGGGGGGACAACCCCCTATGGTTCCGCTTCGAGAGCTTCAGAGTGCTCGGTGTGGTCAAGGCTAAGGGATTCCCCACGACTGCTCTCAGAGGAAAGACAGGATGGGAGTCTAGGTGGTGTACGGGAGTGCTGAGATCCCGTCCCATCTGGTTTCACTATACCACACTTCTAAACGACTGTACACCAGGGGTGCCATGGCAGATACGCGCTTGGTGTCGTGAGCTAAACATCTCTATTCCTGAAGAAGACCTTGCCTATGCAATTACTCTCACTAAAAAGACGCTTCACTGCGTCACAGTCTTTGAGACATATATGAAAGGAGTGTTGAAGTGGTATAGAGTCCCAACTCGACTGGCGGCAATGTTCCCGTCCTCTACCAGAGAGTGCTGGAGACAGTGCAATGGCGAGGGCTCTGACATCCATGTCTGGTGGAGCTGTCCGAAGATCACCTCCCTATGGAATGAGGTTGAATTGTTGCTCAGCTCCATGAACCTCGATGTCCACCTGAAGCCTGGGATGGCCTTGCTCCATATTCTTCCGAGGTCTTTCTCCTTGACTACCAAGAAGTTCCTAATTTACGTCCTGGCAGCGACTAAACTGTGCATAGCTCGGGCTTGGAAACAAACAGAGCCTCCAAATCTAAATGAGATCTGTGATGTGATAAACCATTTCGCTACGATGGAGAGATATGTCGCCGGCGAAAATGGTACCTTGGACTCTTACTGGGAGACGTGGTCTGACTGGTTCGAACTCCGATGAGTGAGTCCCTTCAGTAGCGCGATCTACCCCTGAAATAGGAGGAGAGAGTTCATACTCTCTCCTCCTCTGCTCCGTTCCCTTTCCTTCTTCCCCTCCTTTTTCTTTTTCCCTCTATCTCTCTTTCTCTTCCTCTGCCTCCCTCTTTCTTCTTTGTATCTCTTCCTTTATTCCCTATCTGAGGGAGATGTGTATAATCCCTATTTATTCAGTTGTCTGACAAATTTGTACGTGGGCTCGGTTGGCTCACTTTCTATTTAACAGCAGAGTTCTAAATAACATCACCTAGTCTAATATATCAGCTGTGTTGATTAATATTTAACAGCAGAGTTTTAAAAATAACATCACCTAGTCTAATATATCAGCTGTGTTGATTAAAACACAGCCCCATAGCCAGCTGGCGAATTATGCTACCAGCTATGTAAGAAATATTGTTAAACTGTTGGCTTTTAAGATATATTTTTAAGCATTTTATCTTAACAATAATATGTTTGGATTGAGTAAGCTGTGTTACTATCATCATATCAAGACTACTTCTTTATAACTAATTTAATATTATAATGGTAACACTACTTAACCTGATATATTAGTAACGATATGTAAGCCATCAATACAGCTGAAAAAGTGATCTCTGTGTTACTTTATTGTAACTAATAACATAAACCTTTATTTCAAGTTAATAACTTATGCTGCAGTACTTTTCACCACCTTTCTTAGCCTTCACCTTACAATATATGTTATAAAACATACACTACTTGAATACAATTAGTGATATACAGCAGGATCAGCACTGATCACCCAAACCATATACCTATATATTCAGAGACTTTCTCTGTCAAACTAATAACTTCATGCTATTATTATATTTTCTTTTTGTTGCAACAAGTGATACAAAATATAATGACCTAACCCCTTTATAATATAGGGGCAGTTACCATCCTTTTGAAACCACAACGGTCACATACAATAATCACATTTTTTATATTATAGGCAATATTCCAATATAAGTATATATTTGGGTATTTACCTGATGACCTTAGTGATTTACTCAGAATAACTATTCTTCACATATACCACAGTGTAAGTGTTTTTAACTTGCTCCAGTACGTGGGCAGTTATCAGGATACTCATTTATTTCAAGCTGTCTTTTTATTGTGAATTAATAAAAGTTAAATTTTACAAATCACTCTATAATACAGTCTCTTTATAATTAAGTCTTTTTGTGTTTAGAGGCATTTCTTCTTCGGTCATCCCAATCTAGGGTTGAGTTGTCCTAATAAAATTGAATTATTGATGCCTATACACAACCATTGGGGTTAGTTCAGATATATTTCCTTTACAAGAACCCACTGTGGAAATTTACTATTTATTCAGCCAATCTATTATTTTTGTATAAAACTTCAGAAAAAAAGCTTTAGTTTATTAATATATATGTATTTCTTCTGATAAAGAATATGCGACAATCTTAAAAGCTGTGCATTTATCTTTAGAAATTAGAAAAATTAGATTAATATATCAATCGTATATGAACAAATAAAATATGTGTAATATATATATATACATACATGCTAATATGTACTAATTAAAATGGACTATACATTTCCTATAAATCTAATTTTAATCCCAACACTTTTGTAAAATGCATGTTAAAAACATAAATCACACAGCATTGCATTTTCCCAATTGAAAAGAATTAAATATTTCAAATTTCACATGCAAAAATTGCTCTGTCTTTATTAGTTTGCATTCACATCATATGACTCTTGCTATTATGTTCAAGTACAGTAGATAACATTTGTGCTTTTACCCAAGTTAAAAACGTAGATAGTATCCAAATGACACGGTTATTGGGCGATAACAGGGAAAATAATTGTAACAATAGAAATGATTTTACAAAGAACAGAAAATATTAATATAATTGCACTTCAATAAGGGAGAAGTAAGATATTTAGAAATACCTTTATCATTTGACTTACTATAAATGATGTATGATGAGTCTATTACTTTTTTCATCACATTTTAAAATCCACTGTTGTGCCTAAAAGAGCCTGATGGAGGCAGTCTGAGACAGGCTTATGATATTCTTGTAGTCAGCAATGAGCCAACTGCAATGATGTGCAGGTAACTTCATGGACCATTAAAAGCATGCAAATGCTGCCTACTGGTGAAAGAGTAAAGTTACACACCATGGGGCCAATTTAACATGGCCCGAATGCTGCTGTTTCCACACGAGCCTTCAGTCTTAAGACTGCTGCTCCTTAACTCGTCCGCTACACCTGAGGCGGTGGACAGCAATCAGCCCGATCGGATACGATCGGGTTTATTGACACACCCTGTTAGAGGCCGATTGGCTGCGAATGTGCAGGGGGCGGCATTGCACAAGCATTTTGTATTGTACCTTATGTCAGCTTAGGACAATACAAAAGCAAGTCAAGTTTCTACTAAGCTACATGTAACATTAACATTAAAGGCATTTTTTTTATATATTGTATCTTTAATAGGACATTTTAAAATATATTACTATTATTATTTTTTTTTAAATGGATGTTCCTCTGCTGAACACTGTTTTTAATTATTGAGAGGTGACTCACTGTCCACTAATATATGAATATATAAATCTAAATAGTGTTTTTTCATGTGCATTAAAACATTTTTTTTTTTTAATTTTTTATTTAATATCCCTTTTAAAGTGATTTACAGCAAACACTACATTATTTTCTAACACGCAAAAGATTCAAAGAAGCACCTGATATTTAAAATAATCAAAGAGTGCAGAGAGAGTTTAAATTGTTATTTATAAATACTGTGGGCCACCCAATTTGGTCGATTACTACAAAGCAGCCAGACTAGCCCAAGACACGTTGATACTCAGAGCTAAAGAAGAAGCATTATGGATACAATTAGAGTCTGACTTAGGAAACTGGAATAGAGTAGATGACATTTTATGGGAACACACGCGCACCACACGAGAGGCGAGACGGAATCAACCAATCACAAGCGAAACTACGCTGTACATCTGGTCAGACCTAGCATATAAGAAGGGGATATGTCCCACGACATCATTACTGCGACCCATTAGATATCTAGTACATGGGGACTCACAAAGGGTAATTAAAAAATGGGAAAACAAGGGTTTATACAGGGTAGCAGACCTTTTGATACAGAACAAATTGATGACTTTCACCCATCTAAAAGAAAAAGTAGCCCCAATTGCAGTACACTGGTATCTCTACCTTCAGCTGGCATCTTCTTTGCACACATTCCTACAGACATCACAACTCGGCAGTAAGACTGCCCTAGAGGTCATGTGTATCCCCCCAAATAGACCAAAACACTCCATATCAAGACTATATCTAGAAATCCAAAGGCCAAAGACTAAGATCAAAACAGCACTCATGCTCAAGTGGGAATCTGACCTGGGAAAAACTCTAGAGCCCAATGATTGGCACGAAACTTTTGCAAAAACTACCAAGGGCCTTCTGAGTGCAGACCTCAGGGAAAACACTTTAAAGACAGTTTTTAGATGGTACTTAACACCGCTTAGAACTTCACATATGATACAAACTAACTCAGGTCTATGCTACAGAGTATGTGAGGAACTGGGTACGTTCCGACACATGATCTGGGATTGTCCAAGGGTCCAAGTTATATGGCAATCACTCTCATCCTTAATTAGCCATCTGCTGGAGGAACAGGTACAAATTACCATGTCACATCACTACTCCACGATAGAATTCCAAAATACAATAGGCCGGTGAACACCCTAATCAGAATATTATGCACAGTAGTGAGAACATGCATAGCAAAGTATTGGAAAGTAGGTACGCCGACATGGCAAGAAATTAAAAGATTCAGCATATATATAATATGTACGACCAAGCAGCTTGGACGATGGGCACTAAAGACATGAATGATGAAGTGTGGTTCTGCTGGATCTATAGAAATGGCTTTGACTACTCACCCATGCGGCTGTGGGACCACTCCCTGGCATCCAATCCTTAAGTAGGCAGACTCAAGTTGAGCACTCTGTTTGTGGTTGGTTGTTTTTTTTTTTCATCTAAGTGATGATAACTCTCTCCCACTTTTCTTTTTTTCTACACTGATGTTAGAGAATAAGCTATTCACACCTGGACTATGCAAAGTTGGATCTCGCTAGACAGATGACATGTACAAACAATATAGGTGTGGATACATAGCTTATATTCCTTTCCGTGTTTCGATTCTCCTCTAAATCTACTTATTTATATTTCTATTCCTCATTTTGCCCGGATGTTTCTCAGGTTGCTATTTGATGATTTAGGGCGACCCTCTCTTCTTTTATTTTTTCTTTCTGTCATGTTAAGAGAATCTAATATATTTTTGGAAGAAAAGCCAACTAACCCCCGTATAGGGGGATTTTGAAAAATTATTCTCGGTAACAGTGTATTATTTTTTGTTATATTCATGTTGTTAAAAACTTAATAAAAAAATATTTAAACATAAATACTGTGGGCCAGAATACAAGTGGAGCAGAGATGAGCACAGAGCAAGACCGGCGACCGCTGAGCCATGGAGCGTGGAGGATCCCCTTCGTACGATCGCTGCCATACACTGAATAGTGAATTCAAGGTACGCATTTAAATATGGCGTCCCTTGCATTCCTATTGGCTGATTTGATTCTTCAAAATCAAATCCGCCAATAGGATAAGAGCTACTGATTTGAACAGCCAATAGGATTTCAGTAGCTCTCATATTCAGTGTACGGCGGCGATCGTACGAAGAGGATCCTCCATGGCTCTGCAGTCGCCAGTCCTGCTCCGCGCTCATCTCCGCTATGCGCCAGCTTGATCCTGGATGAAGAAGGAAGAGGTCCCCGATTGGAACAAGATCTCGGTCGCTTGGAAGAAGACTTCACCACCTGGAACAGGGCCTTCTTTGCCGGACTTCAGGAATGGTGAGTACCTATTTGGGGGGTTAGACTTAGGCTATTTTTAAGTTTTTGTGGGTTTTTCTTTTTTTTAGATTAGGGATTTCTGAACACTCTTTAAAGAGCTGAATGCCCTTTTAGGGGCAATGGGTAGTTTAGGATTTTTTAGAGTTAATGTTTTTAATTTTGGGGGTTTGGTGGGTGGGGTTTTTTAATATTTTTTTAAGGAAAAACATAATTTATGTAAGAGTATATAATAAATATACCAAAAATCACAAACAAAGAAAAATCATGCAAAATAAATGTGATAATAAAATACACAAAGTGAATCGTGAAAAAAGTTCATATATAAGGATATGTAAATCTTCTAAGAAAGGTCTCTTCTCTCTTCTGCGGTCCTCCGTGTGTTCTCAAAGAAAAGGAAACAAGATATGCAACATAGTGTAACTCTGTAACCACTTATAGTGCAACAATTCTGCTTGTTAAATGAGTGATTACTCACATTTGTTGGAGCTTATGGCCAAGCTCAGGGTAATGCGCACTCCCAATTTATACTGGTGGGAAAACAGTACTCTCAGGCAAATCTTATAAAAGCAAACGTACGTCGGAATTGACACTCTCTTGCGTCTCTACATCTGCTTATTCACCTGAGGGAGGAGCGGTCTTTCTGGCACTGGGAAGTGGTGGTTCTAAGTGGTTAAGATTCTGCTTGTCCATCCATCTCCATCCAGGACTGGCATCTACTCTTTTGAGTAATTTTACAGCTATTATTACTCAGTTTCCCTTTGTAAGAGGTGTTGTAAAGCATTTGTGATGCTTTTTATGTATTTTAATAAATGTTTGCTTTTATAAGATTTGCCTGAGAGTACTGTTTTCCCACCAGTATAAAGTGGGAGTGCGCATTACCCTGAGCTTGGCCATAAGCTCCAACAAATGTGAGTAATCACTCGTTAAACAAGCAGAATTGTTGCACTATAAGTGGTTACAGAGTTACACTATGTTGCATATCTTGTTTCCTTTTCTTTGAGAACACATGGAGGACCGCAGAAGAGAGAAGAGACCTTTCTTAGAAGATTTACATATTCTTATATTTGAACTTTTTTCACAATTCACTTTGTGTATTTTATTATCACATTTATTTTGCATAATTTATGTAAGAACTTACCTGATAAATTAATTTCTTTCATATTGGCAAAAGTCCACGAGCTTGTGACGTATGGATTATACAATCCTACCAGGAGGGGCAAAGTTTCCCAAACCTCAAAATGCCTATAAATATACCCCTCACCACACCCACAATTCAGTTTAACGAATAGCCAAGTAGTGGGGTGATAGAAAAAGGAGTAAAAAGCATCAGAAAAGGAATATAAGTGTGCTTTAAACAAAAAAACATGACCACCATAAAAAGGGTGGGTCTCATGGACTCTTGCCAATATGAAAGAAATTAATTTATCAGGTTAGTTCTTACATAAATTATGTTTTCTTTCATGTAATTGGCAAGAGTCCATGAGCTAGTGGCGTATGGGATAGAAATACCCAAGATGTGGAACTCCTAACAAGAGTCACTAGAGAGGGAGGGATAAAATAAAAACAGCCATTTTCCGCTGAAAAAATTAAATCCACAACCAAAAAAATATATCGGCTAGATTACGAGTTTTGCGTTAAGCTGAAAAAGCAGCGTTAACAGGTCCAACGTTAACTGTTCCAATCAGCCAATAGAATGCAAGCTCAATCATATTGGCTGATTGGATCAGCCAATAGGATTGAAGTTCAATCCTATTGGCTGATCCAATAGGATGTTTTCTACCTTAATTCCGATTGGCTGATAGAATTCTATCAGCCAATCGGAATTTAAGGGACGCCATCTTGGATGACGTCACTTAGAGATATTCATTACAAAGAAACCGTCGTTTGAAGAGGATGCTCTGCGTCAGATGTCTTGAAGATGGATCTGCTCCACGCCGGAAGGATGAAGATAGAAGATGTCGTCTGGATGAAGACTATTGCCAGTCTGGAGGGCCACTTCTGCCCGTCTGGAGGATCACTTCTGCTGGCTTTGTTAAAGACATCTTGCCACTTGGATGAAGACTTCTCCTGGTAAGTGAATCTTCGGGGGTTAGTGGATTTATTTAAGGGTGTATTGGGTGGGTTTATTTTTAAGGTTAGGGCTTTTGGCCTGCAAAAGAGCTAAATGCCCTTTTCAGGGCAATGCCCATCGAAATGCCATTTTCAGGGCAATGGGGCGCTTAGGTTTTTTTAGTTAGTATTTTATTTGGGGGGTTGGTTGTGTGGGAGGTGGGTTTTACTGTTGCGGGGGTTGTTTGTATTTTTTTTTTTACAGGTAAAAGAGCTGATTACTTTGGGGCAATACCCCACAAAAGGCCCTTTTAAGGGCTATTGATAGTTTAGTTTAGGGTAGGTTTTTTTATTTTTGGGGGGCTTTTTTTATTTTGATAGGGCTATTAGAGTAGGTGTAATTAGTTTAAAGATCTGTAATTTGTTTTTTATTTTCTGTAATTTAGTGTTTTTTTGTGTGATTTAAGTAATTTAATTTATTTAACTATTTAATTTAGTTAATTTATTTAATTGTAGTGTAGTGTTAGGTGTTATTGTAACTTAGGTTAGGTTTTATTTTACAGGTAATTTTGTACTTATTTTAGCTAGGTAGTTATTAAATAGTTAATAACTATTTAATAACTATTCTACCTAGTTAAAATAAATACAAACTTGCCTGTAAAATAAAAATAACCCTAAGCTAGATACAATGTAACTATTAGTTATATTGTAGCTAGCTTAGGGTTTATTTTATAAGTAAGTATTTAGTTTTAAATAGGAATAATGTAGTTAATGATATTAATTTTATTTAGATTTATTTTAATTATATTTCAATTAGGGGGTGTTATGGTTAATATGTTTATTATAGTGGCGGCGACGTTGGGGGTGGCAGATTAGGGGTTAATAAGTGTAGGTAGGTTGTGGCAACATTGGGGGTGACAGATTAGGGGTTAATAAATATAATGTAGGTGGCAGCGATGTTGAGGGCAGCAGATTAGGGGTTAATAAGTATAATGTAGGCGGCGGCGGTGTCCAGAGCGGCAGATTAGGGGTTAATAAGAATAATGTATGTGTTGGTGATGCCGGGGGTGGCAGATTAGGGGTTAATAAGTGTAAGATTAGGGGTGTTCTCGGGTGTGGGGTGTGACTCGGGGTTCATGTTAGGGTGTTAGGCGTAAATATTAAATGTGTTTCCCCATAGGAATCAATGGGGCTGCATTACTGAGTTTGACGCTGCTTTTTGGCAGGTGTTAGACTTTTCTCAGCCAGCTCTCCCCATTGATGTCTATGGGGAAATCTTGCATAAGCACTTATGACCAGCTCACCGCTCACTTTAGCAGCGCTGGTATTGGAGTGCGGTAAGGAGCACAATTTTGCTCTACGTTCACTTCTTGTCTTTTTACGCCTGGTTTGTAAAAACCCGTAATACCAACGCTGCAGGTAAGTGAGCGGTGAGAAAAAACTGCTCGTTAGCACTGTATAGCTCCTAACGCAAAGCTCGTAATCTGGACGTAAGTTTTTCTAATAAATGAAAGAAAAAAACTTAAAACATAAGCAGAGGAATCAAACTGAAACAGCTGCCTGAAGAACTTTTCTACCAAAAACTGCTTCCGAAGAGGCAAATAAATCAAAACGGTAGAATTTAGTAAATGTATGCAAAGAAGACCAAGTCGCTGCTTTGTAAATCTGATCAACTGAAGCTTCATACTTAAAAGCCCACAAAGTGGATACTGATCTAGTAGAATGAGCTGTGATTCTCTGAGGCGGGCCCTGACCCGACTCCAAATAAGCCTTATGAATCAAAAGCTTTAACAAAGATGCTAAGGAAATGGCAGAAGCTTTCTGATCTTTCCTAGAACCAGAAAAGACAACAAATAGATTAGAAGTGTTCCTGAAATCTTTAGTAGCTTCGACATAATATTTCAAAGCTCTTACAACATCCAGAGAATGTAAGGATCTTTCCAAAGAATTCTTAGGATTAGGACACAAAGAGGGGACAACAATTTCCCTATTAATGTTGTTAGAATTCACAACTTTAGGTACAAATTTAAATGAAGTCCACAGAACTGCCTTATCTTGATGTAAAATCAGAAAAGGTGACTCACAAGAAAGAGCAGATAATTCAGAAACTCTTCTAGCAGAAGAGATAGCCAAAAGTAACAACATTTTCCAAGAATGTAGTTTAATATACAAAGAATGCATAGGCTCAAAAGAAAGAGCCTGTAAAGTTTTCAAAACCAAATTAAGACTCCAAGGAGGAGAGATTGACTTAATGACAGGCTTGATATGGACCAAAGCCTGAACAAAACAGTGAATATCATGAAGCTTAGCAATCTTTCTGTGAAATAAAACAGAAAGAGCAGATATTTGTCATTTCAAGGAACTTGCAGATAAACCTTTATCCAAACCATCCTGAAGAAACTGTAAAATTCTAGGAATTCTAAAAAAATGCCAGAAGAATTTATGAGAAGAACACCATGCAATATAAGTCTTCCAAACGCGATAATAAATCTTCCTAGAAACAGATTTACGAGCCTGTAACATAGTATCAATCACTGAGTCAGAGAAACCTTTATGACTAAGCACTAAGTGTTCAATTTCCATACCTTTAAATTTAACAATTTGAGATCCTGATGGTAAAATGGTCCTTGAGACAGAAGGTCTGGTCTTAAAGGAAGTGGACAAGGTTGACAACTGGACATCCGGACAAGGTCCACATACCAGAACCTGTGAGGCCATGCTGGAGCTACCAGAAATGCAAACAAATGTTCCATGATGATTTTGGAGATCACTCTTGGAAGAAGAACTAGAGACAGAAAGATATAAGCAGGTTGGTAAAACCAAGGAACTGCTAACGCATTCACCGACTCCGCCTGAGGATCCCTGGACAAGTACCTGGGAAGTTTCTTGTTTAGATGGGAAGCCATCAGATCTATTTCTGGAAGACCCCACATCTGAAAAATCTGAGAAAACACATCTGGATGGAGGGACCACTCCCCCGGATGTAAAGTCTGACAGCTGAGATAATCTGCCTCCCAATTGTCTATACCTGGGATATGAACCGCAGAAATTAAGCAGGAGCTGGATTCCGCCCAAGCAAGTAACCAAGATACTTCTTTCATAGCTTGGGGACTGTGAGTCCCACCCTGATGATTGACATATGCCACAGTTGTGACATTGTCTGTCTTAAAACAATGGTTCTCTCTTCAGCAGAGGCCAAACCCGAAGAGTCCTGAAAATAGCACGGAGTTCCAAAATATTGATTGGTAACCTCGCCTCCAGAGATTTCCAAACGATCAGATTGATTGACACCACCCTGCTGGCGGCCTATTGGCCGCGAGTCTGCAGGGGGCGGCGTTGCACCAGCAGCTCTTGTGAGCAGCTGGTGCAATGCTGAATACGGCGAGTGTATTGCTCGACGTATTCAGCAAGGTCTGGCAGACCTAATCCGCAGTGTCGGATCAGGTCCGTCAGACCTTGATACATATGCCCCTATATCTTATCCTTACTGAAAAAAGGTACACAAATATTTAATCTCTTTTAGAGAGCTTCAAATTCAAATACGCACAGAATACATAGTTACATATAAATATTGTTACAAATGTTAGTTGTTACACAAAGGCAGCAATTCTTGTATCTTTATTCAAACCCCATTGGGCATATGTTTTTAACATATGTATCCATTTCAGTTCTCTTTGATCTAGTTGTTTCGCTAAATTTCCAACTCTCCAATGCAGTTCCACTTTTTATATTCCTATCCACAAAAATGATTCCTTTAGAAAATGCTTACAATTGTTGCAATGTAGCGGCACTCCATGATCCTCATGTTTTTCTCTATTTTATTTTGATGTTCCATAATTCTTGTTTTTAAAAACCTGGACGTTTGTCCTAAATACTGGATTTTATGTCCTTAATACTGGATTTTACAGCCGCATTGCAACAAGTACAGGTGGCCCTCGTTTTACAACGGTTCAATTTACACTGTTTCAGAATAACAACCTTTTTTTCCAGTCATGTGACTGCTATTGAAAAGCATCGAGAAGCAGTGCATTTATTAAAATAGCCAGTAGGTGGAGCTGTCTGCTTGTGTTACAGCAAAGCCAAGCAAGCTGAAATTAATCAGTTTAACCAGACCTGAGCTATCGAGCAGATTTCAAATGAACAAGATCTTCCTGTCTATAAATCAGTCCAGATTGGAATGCATAGAAAGAACTATTTGCAGAAAAATGCAAGTGAAGTCTATGTTGTGTGATTATTTTATTAGGTTTATAATGCTGTTTAGCAAATATTTTTGTTCATTTAACTTAGTTTAATTATATATTTTGTGTTGTGTGATTATTTTATAAGGTTTAATGCTGTTAAGCATTTAAAGTCTTCATTTCAAAGCTTTAAAAATAATGTATTAGGTGTTACTTATGACAATTTTGAGAGGGGCCTGGAACCTATCTCCCTCACTTCCCATTGACTTACATTATAAACTGGGTTTCAATTTACAACGGTTTCAATTTACAACCATTCTTTCTGGAACCTAACCCCAGCAAAAACTGGGGGCTACCTGTATATAACATTTTTACTCTTGCAAGTAATGAATTCTTTTATTTCATATTTTTTCCTGTGACTGTGGAATTAAATGTTTTATGTGTTCTTCTAGTATAATTGCAACCTTTGCATTACCCACAAGTAAAAAAACCTGTCATATTACTTATTTGAAGTATTTTTTAGGGGCTATGCCCTTTATCAATGAAGGGGCTAATTTCTGTTTAAAATTCTGTCCCTTTCTGTAAATGTCTACAGGTTTAGTGGGGACCAAAGGTCCCAAATATTCATCTTCTTTTATAATGTGCCAGTGTTTTTCTATAATTTTTTTAATTGTTTTGTGTTCTACATTAAATGTAGTCACAAATTTAGGGAAGTTGTTAGTAACTGAAGATTCTTTTTTATTATTTTCTAACAGAATTGATCTTGTTTTGTTTTTAACTTCATTTCTTTCATATCCTAAAGTTCTATGATCGTATCCTTTTTGTATAAATCTTTCCTTGAGAATCTCAGATTGTTTTTGTAACACACTTCCAATCAGCCAATAGAATGCAACCTCAATCCTATTGGCTGAGGTTGCATTCTATTGGCTGTTCCATTCAGCCAATAGAATGTGACCTCAATCCTATTGGCTGATTGCATCAGCCAATAGGATTTTTCCTACCTTAATTCCGATTGGCTGATAGAATCATATCAGCCAATCGGAATTCAAGGGACGCCATCTTGGATGACGTCATTTAAAGGAACCGTCATTCTTCGTTAGGACGTCGTTGGAAGAAGATGGCTCTGCGTCGGCTGGATAGAAGATGGCTCCGCTCCGCTCCGGAAGGATGAAGATAGAAGATGCAGCCTGGATGAAGCCTTCTGCCATCTGGAGGACCTCTTCTGCCCCGATCGGATGAAGACTTCTGCCGTCTGGAGGACCACTTGTGCCCGGTTGGGTGAAGACGGCTCAAGGTAGGGAGATCTTCAGGGGGTTAGAGTTAGGTTTTTTTAAGGGGGGATTGGGTGGGTTTTAGAGTAGGGGTGTGTGGGTGGTGGGTTTTAATGTTGGGGGGTATTGTATTTTTCTTTTTCAAGTAAAAGAACTGATTACTTTGTGGCAATGCCCCGCAAAAGGCCCTTTTCAGGGCTATTTGTAATTTAGTATAGGGTAGGGAAATTTTTATTATTTTGGGGGGCTTTTTTATTTTATTAGGGGGATTAGGTTAGGTGTAATTAGTTTAAAATTCTTGTAATTCTTTTTTTTCCCCTGTAATTTAGTGTTTTTTTTTCGTAATTTGGTTTATTGAATTTAATTGTAATTAATTGTAGGTAGTTTAGGTAATTTATTTAATGATAGTGTAGTGTTAGGTGTAATTGTAACTTAGGTTAGGATTTATTTTCCAGGTAATTTTGTACATATTTTACCTAGGTAGTTATTAAATAGTTAATAACTATTTAATAACTATTGTACCTAGTTAAAATAAATACAAAGTTGCCTGTAAAATAAATATAAATCCTAAGCTAGCTACAATGTAACTATTAGTTATATTGTAGCTAGCTTAGGGTTTATTTTATCGGTAAGTATTTAGTTTTAAATAGAATTAATTTATTTAATTAT
The DNA here is from genome assembly GCF_027579735.1 of Bombina bombina. Taxonomy (NCBI): domain Eukaryota; kingdom Metazoa; phylum Chordata; class Amphibia; order Anura; family Bombinatoridae; genus Bombina; species Bombina bombina. Next base: position 436,429,433 of record NC_069504.1, on the reverse strand, counting down.
ATTAAATTAATTTTGTTTAATTTAAATTATATTTAAGTTGGGGGGTTAGACTTAGGGTTAGACTTAGGTTTAGGGGTTAATAAATTTATTATAGTAGCGGCGACATTGGGGCTAGCAGATTAGGGGTTAATAAATATAGGTAGGTGTCGGCGATGTTAGGGACGGCAGATTAGGGGTTAATAAAATGTAACTAGTGTTTGCGAGGCGGGAGTGTGGCGGTTTAGGGGTTAATACATTTATTAAAGTGGCGGCGATGTCCGATCAGCAGATTAGGGGTTAATAATTGTAGGTTGGTGGCGGCTATGTTGGGGGCGGCAGATTAGGGGTTAATAAATATAATGTAGGTGGCGACGATGTTAGGGGCAGCAGATTAGGGGTTCATAGGTATAATGTAGGTGGCGGCGATGTCCGGTCAGCTGATTAGGGGTTAAAAAAATTTATTATAGTTTTTGCAAAATACCAGCGTTAGGCAAATCCCATTAAAAAGATAGGATACGCAATTGATGTAAGGGGATTTGCGGTAGCCTCGAGTCGCGGAAGAAAAGTAAGCTGTGAGCCTCTACCTGTTAGACTCGTAATACCAACGTTAGAAAAAAAGCAGCGTTGGGACCTCTTAACGCTGCTTTTTAAGGCTAACGCAAAACTCGTAATCTCTGTGTTTATGTTTTCACTTTTGTCAGTTACATTATCAAATATAGTTGAAGTCATTTAACTTTCTTTGCCTAATTTAAAGAACCCTTCATTATGTAATCTATAGAAGTATTTATAAGACCTGTTGTCCTCATATGCACTAATCCTATATTCATAGATTTGATAAAAAAATAGTTCACATAATTTTATATGTTGATATATTAATCCTAAACCTAGAGAACAATAACTAATCTATAACAACCATTCCAAATTATTAACTGATATTTATTTCAGGTGTTTGGGACATACATGGTGAGTTTTCCGCAATAAAGTTACTTACAAGAAATACCTACTGTGGTCACTATGCGCTCGAGATAAGTCTAAGAACAAAATCATCTGATTATTCAAATGAATTAATCAAATAAAACAAAAACAACCACTTCTTATCACAAATAGCTACAGAGACAACAAAATACATTTTAATACCTCATAAGTCATGTTTTATTAAATCAAAATATTAATTCAAATAAATAGCTTAAAATATAACACAAATTCTTATCCCCGGGGAATATTTTTGACATATCTTCTAAAAAATATACATGTCCACGTACAAATATAGGGCTAGATTACAAGTGGAGCAATAATGTGTGCTGGTATTACAAGTAAATTGCAATGCGGACGCGGGCTCGCTTTCGCATTGCTAGGAAGCATTTAGGGTTACGATAGTGGGCTTCCATAGGCTCCTATGGGAGCCTCGTTCTGATGCTATCAGAGACAGCATCAGAACCTTGCGCAGCAAAGGGGGATAGCTCAGCGATGGGCAGCATTTTTAAATATATATGTATATGTATATACACATATTAACACATAAATATATATGTATATAAACATATACATATATATTTACATTGCGGTCTATGAAAACACACGGTTCCTATAGGCGTTTTCTAACACCCTACTCCCACCAACTTTAAAGCCCCAAACTGCCTAGTGCAGTTGTTGTTATTAAAAGAAACAGTGCTAGATTTTTTTTTTAAATAAAAACTATAATGCCCTCTATTTTGAGGGCACTTTTATAAAATTAATCAGATATCGGATCTCTGGTTAATTTTCTGAGCACTAAATGCTACCGCAAGCTCGCGGTAGCAATAACCAGCCACTTGTAATGGCTGGTTAATTATCGCTTGCTCCCACAAACGGGCAAATTTGCCCGTTTGCAGGTGGGCAATAATTTAGCACTCCACTTGTTCGTGTTATGGAATAATAACTTATGTCATGTCTTTTCCAAACTGTTCCAAAAACTTGTCTTAACACCTTTAACTGGCAATAGTCACAAATCACAGTTCCTTATAGTGTTTAAGGTGCACTTGTATTATGATGCATTTTTTGGAACAGTTTGGAACAGTCTAGACATAAGTTATTATTCCACAACACAAACAGAGTACTTGTTGCTTCTATATTTATTTTCCACATTATCCATGTTTTTATACTAATGCTTTTATACTTATTCTGAACACAGTATGGGCTAGATTACAACAAACATTAGCACGTGCAACATAAGAATATCATGGGCGCATTCATTTGTATGTGTATTACAAGTTGAAAGTAAATGCGTTCACTTGAGCGCAATTGAATTTAACACGTGTTTTTGAAATATTAAAAAGTTTTTATAAGGGTTAAAATGTATATGTATATGGACATATATTTGATTGCAAAGGGCTATAATAGATATAATGTATATATATATATATATATATATATATATATATATATATATATATATATATATATATATATATATATATATATATTCTAAAATAATATAGTGAGAGCACAACTATTCTATACAAAATATGAAAAAAATGCTCCTGCCCGGGATAGGGTCTGGTCTCTTTACCCTGTCATTAAATAAAACAAAAAATCCCAGCAATTGAGTCTTAGAATATTTTATTATTATAGCTTACAAATACTTAAATATTCAAGTGTAATAAAGAACAAGGGAACAGCAATATTTGTCCATTCGTCATCTCACTAACCCCATCCTCCACGTAATAACCGCTACAATAATAGAAACTAAATTTACACACTCAATTCAAACATACACCATCAATCATGCTGAAAGAATCGTATGGTCAAATTAGCAAACAACCAAATGGAAAATGAATAATAATAATGATGATAATGCCCCCAAGGCGTCCCAAGGGGGAAATGACCTGCACCACGTGCCAGAAAAAGAAATAATAAACTTCACAGCCACAGTTGTTGTGAGATATTTGCACAATGTATCTCATACCAGTAACATAGACGATTATAACTGTTGCTTTTACCAATTAGTATACCGTCTCAGTATCCTTGTGGGCCAACACTTTTGTGTTTAACACATTAATATCATTTCACGACAATCTCAGTAACTTGTGTCGCTGTTTATTCATTTCCACCATATTGCAGAGTGACAAATCAAAATTTGTGCATGTCCCGAAACGTGCGTCGGAGAGGAGAGAAGCTGATGACTCTATCACCTGCACAATCCTGTGTCTAGACGGCGGCACATTCAAACCTGCTATACGGAGATCGAAACCACAGAGGTAGGAGAACGAACGGCTGCAACATCGCCAGACCCATTGCCACACACGATTGCGTTAAAGGGACAGTTTACTCAAAACATTTCTCCCTTTTAATTTGTTCCCAATGATCCACTTTACCTGCTGGGGTGTATTAAATTGTTTACAAGTAGCTCCTTTACCCTTATATTGGCATTTGAAATAGTTGATTTAGCATGTAGTATCCCCACCTATTCTGAAAGTTTGTGGCCGCGCGTACCAGCTATAGATAAGCTTTGTAAACACAGCCAGAAGAATAAATTACACTCCCAGTGTGATAAAGCAGAGATAAGGTAATAAAATATTGATTTTCCATTGTTCTCTGAAAGTATTGGTGATTATTTTAAGGACAGATAAAAGATAAAGAAGCAGGTATATTTGCACAATGTGATACAGTAATGAGATCGGATTATACCTACAAGCTCAACCTATTTTATTAGGCTGTGGCTTCAAAACACAAAATCAGAGCTTTAATATACAGAAATAAACCTTAAAAAGCTTATTTTCATACATTTTTTACTCTGCAGTTGGTAAAAAAAGCAATTGTAAACACATTAAGGGAAAAACTATTTTACAGTATACTGTCCCTTTAAGTCTCACTGGTACGGTCCATAATATGGGTCATTAGCCATCACCCAGAGAGCACTGAGAGAGACAGATTCTGGTGTTGGGTTGACACAAAACTGTCAGCTTTGGTTGAAATAGCTATAGAACAGACGACAGTGAAGATATCGTTAGTGTGAAGTTGGGATTACAAGTTAACAATACTACCTCTGTGATACATTTGATACAAAGTGGGTTGGTTAATATATGTGCAAGCAGTTATTAGGCACAGGTGCCTCAATAGCACAAGTACTGACAAGTACTGCTCTCTCCTGTCTGTCGCTTTTAACTGCTTACCCATGTTAAAAACAGAAATCTAGCCTCTACTAACTTTTGTTGATAACTGGTGCCCATTATTTAAGAAGTAATAATAAAAGTAAATTCAGCCCTCGGATTGTAAGGGCTTAGCTTATTTTACAATTTCTCCTCTGTGGGCACTAGGCAAATCAATATCATTGTTGCTTACTTAATTATTCCCATGTTAACTGGGTTCAAGTGTTTTTAATTTCTTCTTGCTACTACTGTGTGAATGGTTGTTCCTAGTACCTAATAAAAATTTAAAGTATGAATGTTATGGAACATTTTTAATGCTTAGAGTAATCCTATATCCATATACAAGTTGGAGTTTGCTATTTATTATTTTTGTGGTATTCTTTTCTAAAAAAATCTAATGTGTATTTCTCTATACAATTAGTATTCTAGTTGACAAGTACTGACAAGTTAAAAGGAATATAACCCAGGATTGCTTTGACAAGCTGATACAGAACATACACAAATTTTGATTTGTCACTCTGCAATATGGTGGAAATGAATAAACAGCGACACAAGTTACTGAGATTGTCGTGAAATGATATTAATGTGTTAAACACAAAAGTGTGGGCCCACACAGATACGGAGACGGTATACTAATTGGTAAAAGCAACAGTTATAATCGTCTATGTTACTGGTATGAGATACATTGTGCAAATATCTCACAACAACTGAGGCTGTGAAGTTTATTATTTCTTTTTCTGGCAGGTGGTGCAGTTCATCTCCCCCTTGGGACGCCTTGGGGGCATTATCATCATTATTATTATTTTTTCATTTGGTTGTTTGCTAATTTGACCATACGATTCTTTCAGCATGATTGCTGTTCCCTTGCTCTTTATTACACTTGAATATTTAAGTATTTATAAGCTATAATAATAAAATATTCTAAGACTCAATTGCTGGGATTTTTTGTTTTTGATAAATATATATATATATATATATATATATATATATATATATATATGTGTGTGTGTGTGTGTCTAAATAATAATTATTTAATAATATTTAATGTCTTTCACTGTGTATTTACTGTAAATATTTCACATTCCAATGTTCTTCACATACAGGAAAATGTTATTTTTATTGTAAATACATATTCCTAAAGATATATAGTTTACATTAACATTATCACACACAGGCACGCACACACACACACACACATATATATATATATATTGAAAGTGTTGCTTGGGTGTTTCTTGATCTGCGCTGTGTATGTTGCAAATGGTTATTTTGCTCTAATTAGTTCCTCCTGATATGTTTCAATGGCAGCTAGTTTCTGAATATTCCACTATCATCAAATGGAATGTGAAGGAAAAAGGTATGGAGTTGAGTTTCAGAGTTCAGCGCACATAGAATGGAGAAAAACAAAACCAAAACCAAATTATGGTGCAGTCTGTCAGTACTAGGCAATCAAAAAACAAACGTGAGATTTAAATGTGCTCACCTCGTTTAACCTCAAACATGTGAGGTATGTTGGAAGCATGGAGGGGATGTAATCCCTATCTGTGGTAAAGATGTTTCCAGCTGGTATGCAGAAACTTTTAGCAGGTGGAAATCTTGATATCCCTGGAGTAGAAATATTGTTGGTATTTCAGACAAACTTCTCCACTCTGGAGTTAGGTAGAGACACTTTAATTCTTTTTGCTGGATTTCTTTCCTTGTTGCTGTTTATTTCTTTTCCCCTTCTTTATACTTGAAAGGCTTCTCCTCTCTGGAGTATGGTATAAACTTTATGTATGCAAACCAATTAGTGCTCAGTTTACATACTATGAGATCAATTGTGGATATTAATTGCAGCACTCATGAGATGTGTATAAATGATGCTTGCAAGGACACAAAGTGAAATTTAAAATAAAAACACTTTTTTCTTCTGTTAAGTGTGATCAGTCCACGGGTCATCATTACTTCTGGGATATTAACTGCTCCCCTACAGGAAGTGCAAGAGGATTCACCCAGCAGAGCTGCATATAGCTCCTCCCCTCTACGTCACTCCCAGTCATTCTCTTGCACCCAGCAACTAGATAGGTCGTGTGAGAGGACTATGGTGATTATACTTAGTTTTATATCTTCAATCAAAAGTTTGTTATTTTAAAATAGCACCGGAGTGTGTTATTACCTCTCTGGCAGAGTTTGAGGAAGAATCTACCAGAGTTTTGCTATGATTTTAGCCGGAGTAGTTAAGATCATATTGCTGTTCTCGGCCATCTGAGGAGTGAGGTAAACTTCAGATCAGGGGACAGCGGGCAGATGAATCTGCATAGAGGTATGTAGCAGTTTTTATTTTCTGACAATGGAATTGATGAGAAAATCCTGCCATACCGATATAATGTCATGTATGTATACTTTACACTTCAGTATTCTGGGAGAATGGTACTTCACTAGAATTACACTGTAAGAAGTACATAAAGCTGTTTAATAACTAGAAATTATGTTTAACGATTTTGCTGGAATGTAAAATAGTTTTCATTTGCTGAGGTACTGAGTGAATAAATGTTTGGGCACCATTTTTCCACTTGGCAGTTGCTTAAATCTGTTTTTTCTGTCAGTTTCTGTTCTCCCTCACTGCTGTGTGTGTGGGGGAGGGGCGCTTTTACTATGCATCTAATATTTCAGTCAGCAACTCATTGTATTCCCTGCATGATCTGGTTCATCTCTACAGAGCTCAGGGGTCTTCAAAACTTATTTTGAGGGAGGTAATTTCTCTCAGCAGAGCTGTGAGAATTATAGTTTGACTGAAATAAAAACTTTTATTCTGTAATTTGTTTCCTGCTTTCAGAAATTGTTATCTTTGCTAATGGGATTAAACCTTTGCTAAGGTTGTGTTGTTTACAAGGATTGAGGCTATAACTGTTTCAATTTATTAATTTTTAACTGTCATAGATCTTCTGTGCTTCTTAAAGGCACAGTACGTTTTAATATTATTCTATTTGAATTGTATTTCCAAGTTGCAAGTTTATTTGCTAGTGTGTTAAACATGTCTGATTCAGAAGATGATACCTGTGTCATTTGTTGCAATGCCAAAGTGGAGCCCAATAGAAATTTATGTACTAACTGTATTGATGCTACTTTAAATAAAAATCAATCTGTACAAATTGAACAAATTTCACCAAACAACGAGGGGAGAGTTATGCCGACTAACTCGCCTCACGTGTCAGTACCTACATCTCCCGCTCAGAGGGAGGTGCGTGATATTGTAGCGCCGAGTACAGCTGGGCGGCCATTACAAATCACATTACAGGATATGGCTACTGTTATGACTGAAGTTTTGGCTAAATTACCAGAACTAAAAGGTAAGCGTGATCACTCTGGGGTGAGAACAGAGTGCGCTGATAATATTAGGGCCATGTCAGACACTGCGTCACAGGTGGCAGAACATGAGGACGGAGAACTTCATTCTGTGGGTGACGGTTCTGATCCAAACAGACTGGATTCAGATATTTAAAATTTTAAATTTAAACTGGAAAACCTCCGTGTATTACTAGGGGAGGTGTTAGCGGCTCTGAATGATTGTAACACAGTTGCAATACCAGAGAAAATGTGTAGGTTGGATAAATATTTTGCGGTACCGACGAGTACTGAGGTTTTTCCTATACCTAAGAGACTTACTGAAATTGTTACTAAGGAGTGGGATAGACCCGGTGTGCCGTTCTCACCCCCTCCGATATTTAGAAAAATGTTTCCAATAGACGCCACCACAAGGGACTTATGGCAAACGGTCCCTAAGGTGGAGGGAGCAGTTTCTACTTTAGCTAAGCGTACCACTATCCCGGTGGAGGATAGCTGTGCTTTTTCAGATCCAATGGATAAAAAGTTAGAGGGTTACCTTAAGAAAATGTTTGTTCAACAAGGTTTTATATTGCAACCCCTTGCATGCATTGCGCCGATCACGGCTGCAGCGGCATTCTGGATTGAGTCTCTGGAAGAGAACATTGGTTCAGCTACTCTGGACGACATTACGGACAGGCTTAGAGTCCTTAAACTAGCTAATTCATTCATTTCGGAGGCCGTAGTACATCTTACTAAACTTACGGCGAAGAATTCAGGATTCGCCATTCAGGCACGCAGGGCGCTGTGGCTAAAATCCTGGTCAGCTGATGTTACTTCTAAGTCTAAATTGCTTAATATACCTTTCAAAGGGCAGACCTTATTCGGGCCCGGGTTGAAAGAGATTATCGCTGACATTACAGGAGGTAAAGGCCATGCCCTGCCTCAGGACAAAGCCAAAGCCAAGACTAGACAGTCTAGTTTTCGTTCCTTTCGTAATTTCAAAGCAGGAGCAGCATCAACTTCCTCTGCACCAAAACAGGAAGGAGCTGTTGCTCGCTACAGACAAGGCTGGAAACCTAACCAGTCCTGGAACAAGGGCAAGCAGACTAGGAAACCTGCTGCTGCCCCCAAAACAGCATGAATTGAGGGCCCCCGATCCGGGATCGGATCTAGTGGGGGGCAGACTTTCTCTCTTCGCCCAGGCTTGGGCAAGAGATGTTCAGGATCCCTGGGCGCTAGAGATAATATCTCAGGGATACCTTCTGGACTTCAAATACTCTCCTCCAAGAGAGAGATTTCATCTGTCAAGATTGTCAACAATCCAGACAAAGAAAGAGGCTTTTCTACGCTGCGTACAAGAGCTCTTGTTAATGGGAGTAATCCATCCAGTTCCACGATCGGAACAGGGACAGGGGTTTTACTCAAATCTGTTTGTGGTTCCCAAAAAAGAGGGAACTTTCAGACCAATCCTGGACTTAAAGATCCTAAACAAATTCCTAAGAGTTCCAGCGTTCAAGATGGAGACTATTCGGACAATTTTACCTATGATCCAAGAGGGTCAGTACATGACCACTGTAGATTTAAAAGATGCTTACCTGCACATACCGATTCACAAAGATCATTACCGGTACCTAAGGTTTGCCTTCCTAGACAGGCATTACCAGTTTGTGGCTCTTCCATTCGGATTGGCTACAGCGCCAAGAATCTTCACAAAGGTTCTGGGTGCTCTTCTGTCGGTACTAAGACCGCGGGGAATCTCGGTAGCTCCATACCTAGATGACATTCTGATACAAGCTTCAAGCTTTCAAACTGCCAAATCTCATACAGAGTTAGTACTGGCATTTCTAAGGTCACATGGATGGAAGGTGAACGAAAAGAAAAGTTCACTCGTTCCACTCACAAGAGTTCCCTTCCTGGGGACTCTTATAGATTCTGTAGAAATGAAGATTTACCTGACAGAGGACAGGCTATCAAGACTTCAAAGTGCTTGCCGCACTCTTCATTCCATTCAACACCCGTCAGTGGCTCAATGTATGGAGGTAATCGGCTTAATGGTAGCGGCAATGGACATAGTACCCTTTGCACGCTTACACCTCAGACCACTGCAACTGTGCATGCTAGGTCAGTGGAATGGGGATTACTCAGACTTATCCCCTTCTCTGAATCTGGATCAAGAGACCAGAAATTCTCTTCTATGGTGGCTTTCTCGGCCACACCTGTCCAGGGGGATGCCATTCAGCAGACCAGACTGGACAATTGTAACAACAGACGCCAGCCTTCTAGGTTGGGGTGCCGTCTGGAATTCCCTGAAGGCTCAGGGACTATGGAGTCAGGAGGAGAGTCTGCCAATAAACATTCTGGAATTGAGAGCAGTTCTCAATGCCCTCCTGGCTTGGCCCCAGTTGACAACTCGGGGGTTCATCAGGTTTCAGTCGGACAACATCACGACTGTAGCTTACATCAACCATCAGGGAGGGACAAGAAGCTCCCTAGCTATGATGGAAGTATCAAAGATAATTCGCTGGGCAGAGTCTCACTCTTGCCACCTGTCAGCAATCCACATCCCGGGAGTGGAGAACTGGGAGGCGGATTTCTTAAGTCGTCAGACTTTTCATCCGGGGGAGTGGGAACTTCATCCGGAGGTCTTTGCCCAAATACTTCGACGTTGGGGCAAACCAGAGATAGATCTCATGGCGTCTCGACAGAACGCCAAGCTTCCTCGTTACGGGTCCAGATCCAGGGATCCAGGAGCAGTCCTGATAGATGCTCTGACAGCACCTTGGGACTTCAGGATGGCTTACGTGTTTCCACCCTTCCCGTTGCTTCCTCGATTGATAGCCAGAATCAAACAAGAGAGAGCATCAGTGATTCTAATAGCACCTGCGTGGCCACGCAGGACTTGGTATGCAGACCTGGTGGACATGTCATCCTGTCCGCCTTGGTCTCTACCTCTGAAACAGGACCTTCTGATACAGGGTCCCTTCAAACATCAAAATCTAACTTCTCTGAAGCTGACTGCTTGGAAATTGAACGCTTAATTTTATCAAGACGTGGGTTTTCTGAGTCAGTTATTAGTACTTTAATACAGACTAGGAAACCTGTTACCAGAAAGATTTACCATAAGATATGGCGTAAATACCTACATTGGTGTGAATCCAAAGGTTACTCTTGGAGTAAGGTTAGGATTCCTAGGATATTGTCTTTCTACAAGAAGGTTTAGAAAAGGGTTTATCTGCTAGTTCATTAAAGGGACAGATCTCAGCTCTGTCCATTCTGTTACACAAACGTCTGTCAGAAGTTCCTGACGTCCAGGCTTTTTGTCAGGCTTTGGCCAGGATTAAGCCTGTGTTTAAAATTGTTGCTCCACCATGGAGTTTAAACCTTGTTCTTAATGTTTTACAGGGCGTTCCGTTTGAACCCCTTCATTCCATTGATATAAAGTTGTTATCTTGGAAAGTTCTATTTTTAATGGCTATTTCCTCGGCTCGAAGAGTCTCTGAATTATCAGCCTTACATTGTGATTCTCCTTATTTGATTTTTCATTCGGATAAGGTAGTCCTGCGTACTAAACCTGGGTTCTTACCTAAGGTAGTTACTAACAGGAATATCAATCAAGAGATTGTTGTTCCTTCTTTATGCCCAAATCCTTCTTCAAAGAAGGAACGTCTACTGCACAACCTGGATGTAGTCCGGGCTCTAAAATTTTACTTGCAGGCAACTAAGGAATTCCGACAAACGTCTTCTCTGTTTGTCATTTACTCTGGGCAGAGGAGAGGTCAAAAAGCTTCCGCTACCTCTCTTTCTTTTTGGCTTCGTAGCATAATTCGTTTAGCTTATGAGACTGCTGGACAGCAGCCCCCTGAAAGAATTACAGCTCATTCTACTAGAGCTGTGGCTTCCACTTGGGCCTTCAAGAATGAGGCCTCTGTTGAACAGATTTGCAAGGCTGCAACTTGGTCTTCGCTTCATACTTTTTCCAAATTTTACAAATTTGACACCTTTGCTTCATCGGAGGCTATTTTTGGGAGAAAGGTTCTTCAGGCAGTGGTTCCTTCTGTATAAAGAGTCTGCCTATCCCTCCCGTCATCCGTGTACTTTTGCTTTGGTATTGGTATCCCAGAAGTAATGATGACCCGTGGACTGATCACACTTAACAGAAGAAAACATAATTTATGCTTACCTGATAAATTCCTTCTTCTGTAGTGTGATCAGTCCACGGCCCGCCCTGTTTTTAAGGCAGGTAAATATTTTTTAATTTATACTCCAGTCACCACTTCACCCTTGGCTTTTCCTTTCTCGTTGGTCCTTGGTCGAATGACTGGGAGTGACGTAGAGGGGAGGAGCTATATGCAGCTCTGCTGGGTGAATCCTCTTGCACTTCCTGTAGGGGAGCAGTTAATATCCCAGAAGTAATGATGACCCGTGGACTGATCACACTACAGAAGAAAGGAATTTATCAGGTAAGCATAAATTATGTTATTTTCCAATGTCCAATAAAAAATGATAAACAGAAATCCTCTTTGATAATAGTCCAGATCAGGGACAGAAATAGGTGAGCAGATGAAATATAGTATATTTCTCTAAATCCGGTAGTGAGTTTTTTTCTTATCAGGGCTGGTGCAAAAACAGCTAGCTGATAAAAATTAGTGATATTGTGGTATAGGATGCTGTAAGTACAGCTGAAGGTAAATTCCTTGCGGTGGTTTTGAGCTCTGAAAGGCTCCCAGAGTTCAGGTGGATAAGTTGGTGTTTATGATGGAAAACCATAATTAATAGTTACATGAACTGCTGTAAATACAGCTAGATGATGATTCCTTGTGGTTTTTTGAGCTCTAGATAGCTCACAATATCCGGATGGATGTGGATTCTTAAGCCTGTCAGTGACAGGGTCCGTTGCTGAAGTGTTTGAAGCTTGGTCTCCCTGGACAGGAAGTGACGTCAGAAGTGGGCGTGCCCTTACGCGTTTCGTGAATTACATTCACTTCATCAGAGGGTACCTGTCACTGACAGGCTTAAGAATCCACGTCCATCCGGATATTGTGAGCTATCTAGAGCTCAAAAAACCACAAGGAATCATCATCTAGCTGTATTTACAGCAGTTCATGTAACTATTAATTACGGTTTTCCATCATAAACACCAACTTATCCACCTGAACTCTGGGAGCCTTTCAGAGCTCAAAACCACCGCAAGGAATTTACCTTCAGCTGTACTTACAACATCCTATACCACAATATCACTATTTTTTATCAGCTAGCTGTTTTTGCACCAGCCCTGATAAGAAAAAAACTCACTACCGGATTTAGAGAAATATACTATATTTCATGTGCTCACCTATTTCTGTCCCTGACCTGATCTGTCCATGCTTCCAACATACCTCACATGTTTGAGGTTAAACAAGGTGAGCACATTTAAATCTCACGTTTAGTTTTTGATTGCCTAGTACTGACATATTGCACCATAATTTGGTTTTGTTTTTGTTTTTCTCCATTCTATGTGCGCTGAACTCTGAAACTCAACTCTATATATATATATATATATATATATATATATATATATATATATATATATATATACAGTGGGGCAAAAAAGTATTTAGTCAGCCACCAATTGTGCAAGTTCTCCCACTTAAGAAGAGAGAGGCCTGTAATTTTCATCATAGGTATACCTCAACTATGAGAGATAAAATGTTGAAACAAATCCAGACAATCACATTGTCTGATTTGGAAAGAATTTATTTGCAAATTATGGTGGAAAATAACTATTTGGTCAATATCAAAAGTGCATCTCAATACTTTGTTATATATCCTTTGTTGTCAATGACAGAGGTCAAACATTTTCTGTAAGTCTTCACAAGGTTGTCACACACTGTTGCTGGTATGTTGGCCCATTCCTGCATGCAGATCTCCTCTAGAGCAGTGATGTTTTGGGGCTGTCGCTGGGCAATACAGACTTTCAATTCCCTCCAAAGGTTTTATATGGGATTGAGATCTGGAGACTGGCTAGGCCACTCCAGGACCTTGAAATGCTTCTTACGAAGCCACTCCTTCGTTGCCCGGGCAGTGTGTTTGGGATTATTATCATGCTGAAAGACCCAGCCACGTTTCATCTTCAATGCCCTTGATGATGGAAGGAGGTTTGCACTCAAAATCTCACGATACATGGCCCCATTCATTCTTTCATGTACTCGGATCAGTCGTCCTGTTCCCTTTGCAGAGAAACAGCCCCAAAGCATGATGTTGTCACCCCCATGCTTCACAGTAGGTATGGTGTTCTTTGGTTGCAACTCAGCATTCTCTCTCCTCCAAACACGACGAGTTGTGTTTCTACCAAACAGTTCTACTTGGTTTCATCTGACCATATGACATTCTCCAAATCCGCTTCTGGATCATCCAAATGCTCTCTAGCATACTTCAGACAGGCCCGGACATGTACTGGCTTAAGCAGGGGGACACGTCTGGCACTGCAGGATCTGAGTCCCTGGCGGCATAGTGTGTTACTGATGGTAGCCTTTGTTACGTTGGTCCCAGCTCTCTGCAGGTCATTCACTAGGCCCCCCATGTGGTTCTGGGATGTTTGCTCACCGTTCTTGTGATCATTTTGACCCCACAGGGTGAGATCTTGCGTGGAGCCCCAGATCAAGGGAGATTATAAGTGGTCTTGTATGTCTTCCATTTTCTAATTATTGCTCCCACAGTTGATTTCTTCACACCAAGCTGCTTGCCTATTGCAGATTCAGTCTTCCCAGCCTGGTGCAGGTCTACAATGTAGTTTCTGGTGTCCTGGTGACAGCTCTTTGGTCTTCACCATAGTGGAGTTTGGAGTGTGATTGTTTGAGGTTGTGGATAGGTTTTCTTTTATACTGATAACAAGTTCAAACAGGTGCCATTAATACAGGTAATGAGTGGAGGACAGAGGAGCCTCTTAAAGAAGAAGATACAGGTCTGTGAGAGCCAGAAATCTTGCTTGTTTGTATGTGACCAAATACTTATTCTCCACCATAATATGCAAATAAATTCTTTCCGAATCAGACAATGTGATTGTCTGGATTTGTTTCCACATTTTGTCTCTCATAGTTGAGGTATACATATAATGAAAATTACAGGCCTCTCTCATCTTCTTAATTTGCACAATTGGTGGCTGACTAAATACTTTTTTGCCCCAATATATATATATATATATATATATATATATATATATATATATATATATATATATATATATATATATATATAGGAATAGATAATATATATGCGTAGGTATATAGAAATATGTATTTACAATAAAAATAGCTTTGGAATGTGAAATATTAATAAGTCATGTTGAGTTAGAGCACAAGCGGTAAGTGTTAGTTTTTTTTCTTCTATGCTCTCCATTGAAGTCCATGGGGAGAATAAGTTAGTGCAGTCACAATATCAGAAGTCTTCAAGTTAGCAGATGCCAGGTGTACTTAACTTTTACTTTCAACTTGTAATATGTGCGGTAACTCATGCGTGCAAAAGGATTACTTTTAGTGAAGTTTATGCTCTAGCGGGAGCGCTAAATAGAGTGCCACTTGTAAATTAGCCATATATTTTTATATGGACTTGTGTACGTTTTAGGAGGTGTTTTTAGTTTTAATTAGATCTGTTCCCCAGGGAAAAGTTTTTTTGTTATATTTTTAGCTATTATTTTGAATTAATATGAGGTATTACAATTTATTTGGTAGTCTGTGTAGCTATTTGTGATGAGTAGACGCACTTAGGTTGCTTTGTTTTATTTGCTACATACTGTACAGGGTAAAACAATGCACATTATTATTATGTACTAAGTACAAGTGTGACTGTTGTGCGCAAGCGATATCGGCTTTTTGCAAGTAACTGAAATACCGCGCATAAGTAAGTAAGCACGTTTGTGATTTACACTTGTCAGGTTAGCATTACTTGAGAGTTTGGGCTCCATTTATGAAACAGCGAATGCTGCTTTGGAGTCCCATCATTTCAGGCTCATTAGACCACTGTTCCTTAACCTGTCCGCCACCTTTTAGGTGGCGGATTGAAATCATTCCGATTGAATACGATCAGGATGATTGACAGCCCCTGCTAGCGGCCGATTGGCTGTCAGCATTTAGCTATGTCGAGCGTCATGTCCGCTTCGCTTATAGTAAATCTACACCTAAGGGTAAAGGGTAGGGGAAGAAAAAAAAGTTGCATTAAAACACAACATACATACACTTAAAAATACAGTTACTCATATAAACACTAGCTGGTAATAAATATTTTTAAAAAATCGTTATAAGGGCTCATAGAAAAAAAAAGAGCTGCAAAGGGCTTTAACATATATATGAATACATAGACATGCCTAAATATGTGCATGTATGTATGTGTATATATATATGTATAGACGTGTTATGTATTTAAATATGTGTGTTTTACTGTATATGTACTGTACATATTCCACATTCCAATGTTCTTCAATTACAGAATAATGTACTTTTTATGGTAAATGCATATTTAAATATATATCTATATATACCTATTTATATAGATACAGTATATAGGTATAGATATCTATTTTAAATTAACATTATCCGCTATATATAGAAATATATATTTAATAATAAAAAGTACAATATTTACTATTTGAAGAACATAGGAATGTAAAATATGCATAAAGCGCATCAGGGTTCGTGATTTAGGTCTAAAGCGGTTGGGTTAGCGCAAATGAAGAATTTTTAACTTCAATGCGCATTCTTGAAATATTACATATAAAATATTAAAAAAAATATTAATATTAATTTTGAAAAAATATTATATATACTGTAAAAAATATTTTTTACAGTATGTATAATAATATTTAATAATTTTTAATAATATTGTTTAGTATTTTATATTTAATATTTCAATAACATGCATTGAAGTTAGCAATTCTTCATGTGGGCTAACCCAACTGCTTTAGACTAAAATCGTGAGCCCAGATGCACGTTACACATATTTTACAATCCTATGTTCTTCACAAAGTAAATAATGTACTTTTTATTATTGAATATATATTTCTATATATATATTGGATAATATAAATGTAAAATAGAATAGATATATAGGTTTAGGTATAAATATATATATAAAAAAAAATATATATATATATATATATATATATATATATTTATATATAAAATAAAAGTCCACAGCCAATAGGATGAGAGCTGCTCAAATCCTATTGGCTGATTGGAACAGCCAATAGGATTTTAGTGGCTCTAATCCTATTGGCTGATTGGAACCTTTCAGCCAATAGGAATGCAAGGGATGCCATCTTGGATGACGTCACTTGCATTCAAGATCCAGTTTACGGTGGAGACCGTATTGAAGAGGAGCTCCTCGCCGGATGTCTTCAGGATGGACCTGCTCCATGCCGGATGTCTTCAGGATGGACCCAATCCACGCCGGATGGATGAAGATAGAAGGCTCTATGGATGAAGACTTCGCCGGCTGGATAAAGATGGAAGAGGCCCCCCGGATGAAGACTTCTTGCAGCCTGGATGAAGACTTCTTGCCGGCTGGATGGATCCTTCAAGCAGAACTTCAAAAACTGTAAGTGGATCATCGGGGGTTAGTGTTAGGTTTATTTAAGGGTTTTTTGGGTGGGTTTTATTTTTAGAGTAGGGTCTGGGCATGTAAAAGAGCTAAATGCCCTTTTAAGGGCAATACCCATAGAAATGCCCTTTTCAGGGCAATGGGGAGCTTAGGTTTTTTAGATAGGGTTTTTTATTTGGGGGGGTTGGTTGGTTGGGTGGTGGGTTTTACTGTTGGGGGTGTTTGTATTTTTTTTTTACAGGTAAAAGAGCTGATTTCTTTATAGCAATGCTCCGCAAAAGGCCCTTTTAAGGGTCATTGGTAGTTTATTGTAGGCTATTATTTTTTTTTTATTTTGGGGGGACTTTTTTTATTTTGATAGAACTATTAGATAAGGTGTAATTCAATTTTTTTTTACTTTTGATACTGTGGTTTGTTTGTTCTATTGGAACAGCCAATAGAATGCGAGCTCAATCTGATTGGCTGATTGGATCAGCCAATCGGATTGAACTTGAATCTGATTGGCTGATTCAATCAGCCAATCAGATTTTTCCTACCTTAATTCCGATTGGCTGATAGAATCCTATCAGCCAATTGGAATTCGAGGGACGCCATCTTGGATGACGTCCCTTAAAGGAACCTTCATTCGTCGTCTAGTTGTCGGGAGAAGAGGATGTTCCGCGCCGGAGGTCTTGAAGATGAAGCCGCTCCTCATCGGATAGATGAAGATAGAAGATGCCGCTTGGATGAAGATGTTTGCCGGTCCGGATGTCCTCTTCTTGCCGGATAGGATGAAGACTTCGGAGCCTCTTCTGGACAGATCGGTGATACCCGGAGTGGTGAAGATAAGGTAGGGAGATCTTCAGGGGCTTAGTGTTAGGTTTTTTAAGGGGGGTTTGGGTTAGATTAGGGGTATGTGGGTGGTGGGTTGTAATGTTGGGGGGGTATTGTATGTTTTTTTAGAAGGAAAAAGAGCTGTTTTCTTTGGGGCATGCCCCGCAAAGGCCCTTTTAAGGGCTGGTAAGGTAAAAGAGCTGTAAACTTTTTATTTTAGAATAGGGTAGGGCATTTTTTTATTTTGGGGGGCTTTGTTATTTTTTTTAGGGGGCTTAGAGTAGGTGTAATTAGTTTAAAATTCTTGTAATCTTTTTTTTATTTTTTGTAATTTAGTGTTTGTTTTTTTTTGTAATTTAGTGTTTGTTTTTTTGTAATTTAGTTTAGTTGATTTAATTGTAGATAATTGTAGGTAGTTTATTTAATTAATTTATTGATAGTGTAGTGTTAGGTTTAATTGTAACTTAGGTTAGGATTTATTTTACTGGTAATTT
The DNA here is from genome assembly GCF_027579735.1 of Bombina bombina. Lineage (NCBI taxonomy): Eukaryota > Metazoa > Chordata > Amphibia > Anura > Bombinatoridae > Bombina > Bombina bombina. Next base: position 436,411,144 of record NC_069504.1, on the reverse strand, counting down.
TGTAATTATTTTAACTAGGTAGCTATTAAATAGTAATTAACTATTTAATAGCTATTATACCTGGTTAAAATAAATACAAAGTTGCCTGTAAAATAAATCCTAAAATAGCTACAGTGTAATTATTATTTATATTGTAGCTATATTAGGGTTTATTTTACAGGTAAGTATTTAGCTTTAAATAGGAATCATTTATTTAATAAGATTTATTTTATTTCGTTAGATTTAAATTATATTTAACTTAGGGGGGTGTTAGTGTTAGGGTTAGACTTAGCTTTAGGGGTTAATACATTTATTATAGTAGCGGTGAGGTCCAGTCGGCAGATTAGGGGTTAATACTTGAAGTTAGGTGTCAGCGATGTTAGGGAGGGCAGATTAGGGGTTAATACTATTTATTATAGGGTTTTTGAGTCGGGAGTGCAGCAGTTTAGGGGTTAATACATTTATTATAGTGGTGGCGAGGTCCGGTCAGCAGATTAGGGGTTAATAAGTGTAGGTAGGTAGATTAGGGGTACATAGCTATAATGTAGGTTGCGGCGGTGTACGGAGCGGCAGATTAGGGGTTAAAAATGTAATGCAGGTGTCAGCGATAGCGGGGGCAGCAGATTAGGGGTTAATAAGTGTAAGGTTAGGGGTGTTTAGACTCGGGGTTCATGTTAGGGTGTTAGGTGCAGACTTAGGAAGTGTTTCCCCATAGGAAACAATGAGGCTGCGTTAGGAGCTGAACGCTGCTTTTTTGTTTTTTTTCAGCTCAAACTGCCCCATTGTTTCCTATGGGGGAATCGTGCACAAGCATGTTTTTGAAGCTGGCCGCGTCCGTAAGCAACGCTATTTAGGGTTGAAGTGGCGGTAAATATGCCTCTACGCTCCCTTTTTGGAGCCTAACGCAGCCCTTCAAAGAACTCTAAATACCAGCGTTGTTTAAAAGGTGCGGGGGAAAAAAACCACGCGTAGCTAACCCACCCCTTTGGCCGCAAAACTCTAAATCTAGGCGTTAGATTTCTCACAAAAAGGGGAAAAGGAAAGTAGTTATTATTGCTGCAACCAAGTTACTTCTTGATTTTTTAGCAATCTCTGGTCTGTTTTATTTTCGTTTTATGTTTTAAAAAATAATCCTTTATTTTTTATGTTTTAATTTTACCTTAATACCGAGTCTGCAATACAGCTTATAAAATATGATACTGCACTTAGATGTAAAAGATACATTAGTTGCTGGTTCAAGTGCAAAAAGGACATAGTTGGATGGTTTCTAACACAGTCTCTAAGATACAGGGACTTATACACATTGGCACATAATACTACTCCTTAGTCTAAAACAGAATCCTATACTTAGTGAGCACTATGGGCACTACACAGAGAGTGAGACATTTTTTCATATATTGGGTAAAATATTGCCCATTGAGAAAGACATAGTGATTTGTGTTTAACACATATAAAAACGATGGGCGTTTGAGGGTTAAATTCCCCATATGCGGCATACAATAATATACGTATGGCTCGAATACCAGAAGTGACACACCACGTCATTTCCTGATGCTTCACAAGTTGGAATGCAACACATGTGGGTCACACAAGAATGGACACAGAAGTGGGCGGTACGTAATGCGATGCACTATCACTCATTTACACAGTGATCCCAAGACGAAACAGGTTAAGTTTATATCCTGGTAACACATTGAACCAACGACTAGGGTTAGTATAACACCCTATAGATATCATGCTAAGGCAAATTATTAGGAACATATAAGGTGTATTTGATTACAAAAGGTACAACACAGACACACACCGGAAGTAACAAAGTGTTAGATCACTTCCGGTTAGGGGATGCTATTGGAACGCATGGCTTGCGTTCCAAACAGGGTAATTTTGGCGTTACTGAGTGCATACACAGGTGTGTGATATATTCTGTTTTCTCACTTGCCTATTTAAGTTTGACTGTGATTATTTGTTGTTATGCTGGTGAAGGGGAAGTTGTCCCACGAAAACGTTTTATTAAATTTGAATTTTTTTTCACAAGACCTGAGAGTGCATTTTCTTTGTGGAATATATATATATATATATATATATATATATATATATATATATATATATATATATATATATATATATGTATTTACAATAAAAAGGACATTGTTCTGTATGTGAAGAACATTGGAATGTGAAATATTCATAACTCCTGTCGGGTTAGTGTGCGAGTATAGGAACTAGGGTATTTTTCAGTTTGCACTCTCCATTGACTTCTTATGGGGAGAAGAAGTTAAAGCAGTTGTGATATTTAGTTAGCGCTCGTCAGGTTTTGCTCACACCCAATCTTTTTACTTTCAACTCATAATACGCACGCTACCCTACAAGCACAAAAAGCCTCCATCTAACAAAGTTTACGTTTCAGCAAGAGCATTAAATATCGCTCCACTTGTAATCTAGACCAATATGGTGTGCTCAGGACCTACAGAATGTTAATCCTTACAGGTCTTGTATGGGCTAGAAAAAGTCTACAAAACCACTTTCCCATATGATATACTAGAGTACTTAACAGACTGTGCAAAACAATATCTGTGAAGCAAGATGATGCTCGAAGACTGAGGATCTGAACTCATTACATAGATCATCTTGATCACTGTCCTAAATACCATATGGAAAAGGTGGCTGCTATAACATTTATAGGTGTGGATGTGTTTAAAAACTATACTTTTTAAATTACTGTACATATTTATATATATTATACATAAATCTAGTAATGTTGTAAAAATATTCTACATGGTACATTTAAAGACGCCTTAAAAATTATCAATAATTCATTCTCACTAAAATGAAAATTAACATAATTGTCTTTTTATCAATAACATTTTAAATGATACTACATATAAAAACACTCTCCTCTGACTCCTTAAATGTGTGGGTGACTACTCAGTATACTTGCTGGGTCATAAAATTTGTCAGCCTCTTATAGATGTTAAAAGTTAACAGAAAATCATATCCAAATTACATAAATGAAAACTTTTTTAAAAATGTTGTGATGTCTTAATTTAATATTATTATTTTATCACCATAAAGAGACATCATAATTATGATTTTTTTTTCTACTGTACTCTATAATAAAAATAACAAACAGGGAAGGTTATAAGACATATTGCTTATTTTAAATAATACTTTGTGGAAAGGTTGTACATCTTTATGAGCCACACTATTATTAACTACAATTTTATTAATAGTTCACAACAGATTACTAAACCAGAGAGTAAAGGGATATCTAATTCTAGTAAATTGTGTTTGTACACACAATTTTATGTAAACATTATACAAATATTTGCTTGCATGACAATGAATGGTTTTCCAATAAGGCTTAAAGTAAAATGACATTTTCATTGCAAAGCATATCTCTATAATATACAAGAAGATTCCATACAATATCCATGCACACACATTTCCAAATTTGACGAAATAAAGAAAACAGAAAATAAGTAATCTAAATAATTACCTTTTTAAGTTGTTGTTTTTTTATTCAAAATTATTTTTTACTATTTCACATTCTACAGTTTATGCAAGATTATTCTAATATAAAAAGGACTGTAATGCCCTAATAACATCATATGATACATTAATCGGTCATGTTTTATTTGTTTCCCAACAAAATTAAGATATTTCATTTTTTATTTCTTAAAAGAAAAAAAAACATAACAATAAAAAAGTGTTCTTTTTGAGGATTTGTTGGGTTATTGTAGTAATTTATTTTAATCTTTAGGCTGATTTTATATAAATATCGTTTCAAAGTCATGCTACTAGTACTTTAAAACAATATTGAGGTTAAAAATTCTTTGTGTCTTTCTTTGCTTTTTTTTACATTCCAAGCATTGCAACAAAATATGGATAAAAAAACAGGAAAAAGAGACCCAAGTCCAAATTATTTTGAATACCATGGATGCATATCATGTAAATTTTAATGGTGAGGTTCATCGTCATAAATATTTACTAATGTGCTTTACACCGAAACACTCTTGTAAAGCTCTTCTATCTGCTTTTTGAAGAAATCTCTTAATTCAGGTCGTTTAGCCTTTAGTGTTGGAGTCAATAAACCATTTTGAACTGAGAACATTTCTGTGTGGATGTGGATTGCTTTCACCTATAAAAGAAAAGAGGTCAAAATCAAGTAACTCTAAAAAAACATGATAAACATTATACAAAAAAAATTGTAGACACATAGAGCAATATCCTATCCAAGCAGCTCACAAGTAATATTGAGAAGAATCTGTGTGAGCAGAAAACAGAGGCGCCTTATGGGACAGTATCGTCCAACAACAGAAGAGCAAAGTTAGCAAAGCAGCCCAAAGCGGGGGTACTCACAAATGTAGCGCATAAATGTATGCCTCACATCGCAGGACGGGACCTTTGGTCGCCTGACAGACAAGCACACTGAACCTGCACGTGGAATCCAAGAACCAATCAGCAGCAACTTGCGGGACCATGTCACGATGGGAGATGTCTGTAAAGTAACCAGTCACCAGCCTCGGCAGTAAGATAGACAGGTCAGCGAACCAACCATAAACATCAGGCGTAGAGCAGGTGATAAAAAACTCGGAAGTTTATTGGAATTAAAAGTTATAAAATATATACAATATTAAGGTTCTATTAATTTGTATATTCACCATTTCAATATATGAATTTATGATATATATTTTTAGTGTTTGCCAGTGACATTTCTACTGATTGAATATTATATTTAGTGTTTATATCAAATTCTGTCATTACTTTGTTATGATCCGTTTGTTGTTTAGTACATTAATCATATTTTGTCCTTACTCTGCTATGATTTGTTTTGTTTAGTACACTGAATTTTGTGTTCCCACTGTTATTGTGATATATGCATTCTTATATCCAGTTGAATATTTATTTTTATTTTTTAATATTCATTTGGGTCTATATCATCTGCAATTGATATGTACATATATATATTTTTGTTATTTGTCTCCCAATGTTCTGATTACATACTTGATGTCATGCAAAATCCTTGTATATCTTTTGTGCATATCAGGTCCTACTGTGACTCTATTACGTTTTAACGATAGTGTTTATATTAGATTTACATTTGGTACATTCGTTCCACTCCGAGTCTATTATTATTATTATTTTCTGTTTGGTAACTCTTCCTATTGCAGCTCATGCTGCCTGCACACCCTTCATTCGTTTATAGGATGCAAGTGATTGGCCTATGTGACGCCTCGCGTCGGATCCTCCCAATTGGAGGAGAGAGGGGTGTGCATGTAGGGTGGTTTGTGATAGGTCCACTTTCCTGTTAAGTAGAGACGGTCTGCATTGTTTAGTATAAGCCTGATGAAACGACCTGTTCAGAGTTTTTTATCACCTGCTCTACGTCTGATGTTTACGGTTGGTTCGCTGACCTGACTATCTTACTGCCGAGGCTGGTCACTGGTTACTTTACAGACATCTCCCATCGTGACGTGGTCCCGCAAGTTGCTGATGATTGGTTCTTGGATTCCACGTGCAGGTTCAGTGTACTTGTCTGTCGGGCGACCAAAGGTCCCATCCTGCGCTGTGAGGCATACGTTTATGCCCCTACATTTGTTAGTACCCCCGCTTTGGGCTGCTTTGCTAACTTTGCTCTTCTGTTGTTGGACGATACTGTCCCATAAGGCGCCTCTGTTTTCTGCTCACACAGATTCTTCTTGTTGTTCCTACTTCCAAGAGTGCTACCTGACCGTATGAGTGATCTGCTGTTCTAGGATCATCTTGATATCCAGGATTGGTTTCTATCAATCAATTGCACACCTCATTTAGAGACTCCTTATGCTCTATTATCTTACAAGTAATATTGATAGATTTTACATTTATAGAATATAGCACAATGTAGTATCCTATGACCACAACCATTATTTGTTTCATTCTCTCACAGACTTTTTTTAGTTATCACATCACTGTTTTTAACTAGACAAAAATTAAAAAGCAGAGGAGCACAAAGAACTGATGCCGCATATTAATACATCCCCCAGATAAATACAATGAACCTGTCACCTTCCACTACAATTAACAATATCCTCCTCTGTCCCAGTTCCTCAAACCACATCTAAATTAAACTCCACTGGCCTATCCCAGCAAACAGCTGCCTATACTGTCACAGCCCGTTAAATCAAATGTCATGTCCCAGCACAAATAACCAAGAGTAAGAGGAGATTGTAATACTGAGAATACAGATGATAACCAAGAATATCTATATGTAAAATTGGGAAATTGAATTTACAGTTCTATTTGCCCATTATCTAGAATTACAAAGCATAATATTTCTATATAGAAACATGGTTATGGAAAGTACTACAAGCGAAGATGTACGTTGACAAGGCTACAAACATTTACTATAACTGATAAACTCATCACAACTCACCATCTAATAGTCAATGTTCCACAGAGGTTTAATGCATATGAATGGATGCAAATATAGTAGCATTTATGTATTTTCATTGAAAGCATATATATTTCAAAATACTTTTTATCCTTACCTGCTCAAAAGAATGCAGGCCACTCTCTTTTCCTAATCTCACCATGTCATCCATAATTGCTTTTTTAAATTCCTGAATTAAAACAATAACGTTTTATAAATTTGATAATGAACACATTTGGATTTAGCAAAATATTTGTAAAATAAATGTGGCAATTGTATTGTTAACATGTTATACATACTATATCGTTGCAGAGTTCTCTAAATGATCCCTCAAACCCTTTCTTCTTGGCCCATCCTGGCATTACCTCTGCATCAGGGACAACTATGCCAACTAAAAAAGCCTAAAATAGATTTAAAAAGTTACTTTCATTTACAAAATAATATGGTTTTGTGATTATTTCAAGAAAATGTAATTAGCTCTAAATGTTATGTGAAGAAAAATATACAATAACATATAGTTTATTTAGTTTTTTAGTCAAAACTAAACTTTCATGATTCAGAGCATGCAATTTTAATCAGTGTTCCAATTTACTCCTATTATCTAGTTTGCTTTGATCTATTGGTATCGTTTGTTGAAAAACATACCTAGGTAGGCTCAGGAGCAGCAATACGGGGGCTACTGGGAGCTAGCTGTTGATTGGTGGCTGCACATGTATGCCTCTTGCTATTGGCTCACCTGATATGTTCAACTAGCTCCTAGTAGTGCATTTCTGCTTTTTCAACAAATGATACCAAGATAATGAAGCATAGTTGATAATAGAAGTTATCTGAAAAGTTATTTAAATTGTATGCTCAATCTGAATAATGACAGAAAAAGTTGGGGTTATGGGCTCCATTTATCAAGCTTCAAAAGCAGCTTCAGGGTCACGGCTTTTCAGGCTTGCCAAAAACAATAGCTAAGTAGTAAAGTCAAGTAGTAAAGACCGCTGCTACTTAACTTGTCTACCACCTAAAAGGTGGCGGATTGAAATTATCCCGAGCCAATCAGGATGACTGACTGGCCGCCAGCGAGCAGGGGGCGGCACTGTGCAATGTTTGTGCAATGTTAAATGCAGATAACTCTCAGCGAAACATGTGCACCAGACCTATGATAAATGGAGCCTTTTATGTCACTTTCAAACAACATAATCACATTTATCAATCAGAAGAGTGAGCAGAGTGCCCATCCACAATCCTGATTGGTTAACCGGATTATAAGTTTTGTACAAACAGAGGAAAAAACTCTTAGAACAACCAGAATATTTTTTTGAATCAGCAAGTATAGCACCTGTTGCGGCTTATGAGAAATGACTAGAGAGCAATCAAAATTACATCAACGAAATAAGAGTAAGTTTTTTTAGTGTTTTAAAAAAAAAGTAAAGTATGTATTTTTTGTATAATTTAGTGGTTTGTTATTGTAAAGTTATTTGCTATGGGAGAGGGGGTTGCATAGGAGAAAGGTTACCAATGGTTTTTTGTGGGCCAATCATTAGGATTACTTGTGGAGGCATGGGGGTCAATTTATCAAGCTCCGTATGGAGCTTGATGCCCCGTGTTTCTGGCGAACCTTCAGGCTCACCGGAAACAGAAGTTATGAAGCAGTGGTGCTCCATAATCTGTCCGCCTGCTCTGAGGCAGCAGACAGAAATCAACCCGATCGGATACGATCGGGTTGATTGACACCCCCTGCTCACAGTCGATTGGCCACGAATCTTCAGGGGGCGGTATTGCATCAGCAGTTCACAAGAACTGCTGGTGCAATGATAAATGCTGACAGTGGCATTTATCAATGTGCAGCGGACATGATACGCTACATCATATCATGTCCACTCGCACATTAGTAAATTGACCACATGGTGTTGGTTATGAGGAATTATTTGGATGGTACGCTATTTTGGGATTTAATCCTTTGGAGATATGTAGAACATAAAAAAATTAATTTTTACCTGATAAATTCTTCTCTTTCTTGGTAGTGAGAGTCCACAAAATCCAATTCTTACATATGGCCACCAGGAGGAGGCAAAGACAACTCAATCAGAGCACTTAACTATCCCTCCTACTTCTCCTTCCTTCCCAGTAGTTCATATCCAAAGATGGGGAAACAAGTGAAATAACAGGAGTGAAGAGGTGAACAGGGGAACTAGGACTGCCGCCATAAAAAAGCGTGGGTTTGTGGACTCTCACTACCAAGAAAGAAAATAATTTATCAGGTAAGAATACATTTTGTTTTCTTTTTAATAGTAGTAAGAGTCCACAAAATCCAATTCTTACATATGGGAATCTGTATCCAAGCTGTGAAGTCCACAAATAACAAGGACGGGATAAACAGGCAAGGCCGTTACCTAGTTGTTGGGCACCACAGCCTACAGAATCTTCCTGCCAAAAGAAGCATCTGCTGAGGCAAAAACTTCAAACTGGTAAAAATTTTTGAATGTATGAAGTAAAGACCAGGTTGCAGCTTTGCAGATCTGTTTCACTGAAGCCTCATTCTTGAGGGCCCAGGCTGTAGATACTGAACAAGTGGAATGAGCCATAATACAAGCCGGAGGCTGATGACCTGCCTCTATAAAAGCCATTTGAATTAGATTTCTCAGCCAAGAGGACAAGGAAACAGCAGTAGCCTTCTGGCCCTTGCCCTTACCAGAGAAAAGTACAAACTAACTTGACAACTGGCAAAAATCCTTGGTAGCATGGAGGTAAAGCTTTAACGCCCTTACCACATCCAAGTTGTGTAACAATCTTTCCTTAGAGGAATTGGGATTAGGACACAAAGACGACACAACAATCTACTGATTTATATTGTCTGTCGACACTACCTTAGGCAGAAAGCCTGATCTAGTTCTCAACACAGCCTTATCCTGGTGAGCACTAAGTAAGGAGCACACTGAAGCACCAGCAACTTCTAAACTATTCGAGCTGAAGAAATTGCAAATAAAAATAAAACCCTCCGGGGGGCGGAGTTTGGCCACGCAGGCGGATGGCTGGGTACTAACTGAGCTCCTAATCCCAAGAAAAGATAATAATATAATATTCGGTATAAAATGTTTTTTTTTTTAGCATATCTGCTAACTACATACATATGTGATTGGCCTGACCCTAAAAAGCCGAGCGAAACTTTACAACAAGTGGACTTAAAGACAAAGAAGTGGAAGACAGCGCCATACACGCAGCAGGGGGAGACCGGAAACATAGAGGGCCGCAACATACAAAAACAGCGGAGCATCGTGAGTCCGATAGCCGTAACAATTGGGCACTAGACTCTGCTTGTAACTCTGACCTATCTAGCGACCCGCACCCTAATAACCTACACGTGGTGAATTGATCGCTGTAGAAGCGGAGCGACTGCCCTGCTAGAGAGAGAGCACCCACGTGGCTACGGAGTTATCCGACCGGGCATAGCAGCAGGAGCCGATTCTGAGCAGCGCGGCAGTGGTGAGATTACTGTCAGTCTCCCGTAAGCACGGACCTTATAATATGCTGGTGAGTGCAACACAGCTGGGGACTTGTGACTGAAGCTGCGCTTCTTAGTGCCATACAAACTGCATAGTCTTTCTCACATTTGGCACGGGGTAGTAAAACTTTGGAAAGCATCCACAACTATATTTTACAATATAGCCCCAGTGTTGTTCTACTTCTGTGAAAAACTGTATGCAAATGGAACTTGCTATATATAAATAGTCCCTAATACCCACATATAAAAGAGGGGCTAATATAAACGCAATAAACCTTACTACTTAGGCACGAGTTTCTCCTAAAGGGAATGCCTAATAAAAAGCCACATAAAGCGGAGAAAAACATCACTGCTAGGCCGCTAAGCCGTTATCTTAAACAGCTAGACAACACTTCTACCCCACAAATAAATAACATGGAAGCAGACCAGCACTCCCATCCTAGCAGTGCACAAACAGCACACACAGAGGATTACACCCAACCCCTAACTAAAAGTGACCTCCAACATCTATCATCCAAAGAGGACATACAGGGTGTCCTGCAGGAGATGCGCAGTCTCTTTGGAGACCTTAAAAAAGACATGTCTGCATTGGATAGCAGGGTCACCAAAATAGAGCAAGACCACATAGCAACAGCTAGCGTAGCCCAAGATAATAGCAGGGACATACTTCAGCAACAAACTACTATACAGCTCCTATCAGAGAAAATGGAGGAATTAGAAAATCGTTGCCGTAGGAACAATATAAGAGTTAGGGGTGTCACTGAGACTATTCACCCTCCTGCTATTGAGGGCTATCTACAGAGTCTTTTTAGAACCATCAAAGATACACCGGATTCCCCTGATATAGTCATGGAAAGGGCACATAGGGCCTTAAGACCACGACCCCCGCCAAAAGCCCCACCCAGAGACATAATAATAAGGTTCCTTAATTTTAAGGACAAAGAAAATATCCTTAAGCACGCCAGAGCTAAGCAGGTCATCATGCATGCGGGCGAAGAGATTCAGCTGTTTTCAGATATCTTGCCAATAACGTTACAGAAACGGAGAGAATTAGGCCACATTACTCAAACTCTCAGAGACTACAAAGTGCAGTACCGCTGGGGCTTTCCAGTTTCATTAATAGCCACATACAACAACAGAACAGCAGTCTACAGACCTGGAGGAGACCTACCAGCCTTTTACTCAGCACTCTCCATTAACGGGGACAACTTGGAATCTCCCGTGCAGCAAAACAAGGAAACCCCTGCCCAGCCGGATTAAGGAAGACACTCAGTTTTGATTAAAATTAATACTGCTGCTGAAAGACAAACTGCCTGAATAATAACTATTTTGGGCTTCGACAGCATAACTAAACTTACAACTGTATCCTTTTTCTTTAATAATTATGCTACCTATTACTGGGTTGCATACGTGTGAATTTAATTTTCCTCCATTCAGTTTAGATGTTATTTGTTGTTATAATGTTGAATGTACACCCATTTATGTTTACTATGCCAGGCCTATTAATCAGGCACGCCTATAAATAGTTTTGTTTCATAATTTTGCTCAAATGTTGGTTTACAATGGGAAATTTCATCCAAATAGTGAAGCGATAATATATCTTAACCTTTCTCCCCCCTCCCCCTCCCCCCCCACTCCCCCATTTCCCAGTACTTCCTTCTCTACCACCTACCTCTAGCAACATCTTTTACTCTAACTGATGCGCCCACCTTCTGAGTGCTCACGAGCACATCTTTAATAGAATATACCAGACCTGCCTATAGCTCTTACAGTTTGCATCAGTCACAAGAGGTGAAATAACTAAGACCTTATGCACCTTTACTCCAACTCTAGGCGTTAGATTAACATAAGATAGCTATCCTAATTCACGCACACCTCTCTACCTCTAACGCGCCAGAAACACTCACCATACCCCCCAAGTTGCTATACATTTCAGATCCATTTATTACAATTGGTGTGGTCACCCCTGCTGCAGGGAGTAAAATCATTTGTTCCCACTCTTCCCATCACCCCCACCCCCATGTCAACCCCCTTTTTTCCCCCTTCCCTTCCTCATGCCTTATCCAATTTAGACTTCACTAATCGCACTACTTACCATCTTCCCACATGTATTATTAATAGTTTTGTTATTACCGTTGAATGTAACTGTATCTTGACGGGGGGATTTCCCTCCGCTGAGAACAATAGTATGCACTCAGAAAGTTATCTGTCCTGGGGTTACAACCCCAATAGACACCAATTTTATTGTGTGAATCATCCTACTATCTTCTTTCTGTATTCTCTCTGCCCCTGGTGTCGGGCATCTACATAAAGCGCCTTTTCTTGGTTGCCTCTTTTCCTTTGCCCTTCAAATCTCCTTTAGACTCAATACTTCTCCTCCAAACGCTCAATTACTCCTCTTTGTGTTTTTTGTTCCTTTTTTTTTTTTTTTTTTTTCTCCTTATTTTAATAACATGGCTAGTAAAACAAGCAAGTTTAGCTCACACTACCTCACAATGATGTCCATAAACGCGAAGGGGCTTAATAGCCCCGGCAAGCGTTCGATAGCTTTAAAAGATTTACAGCGCCTAAATAGTCAAATACTTTTTATACAGGAGACGCATTTCCGTAGGAACAGGGAACCAAGATGGTCTGACAGCACATACACCACTGCATACTTTTCATCAGGCACAGAAAAGAAAGGGGGGGTGGGCATATTGATACATAGAGCAGTACCCTTCCAATTAGCACAGGTCGAAAAAGATACAGATGGCCGATACCTGCTAGTGAGGGGCTCACTTTATGGTCATTCAATCACCCTTGTTTGTATGTATGCCCCTAATGTGACACAACACCAATTTATTAAAAAAGCGCTCAAAACACTGCTTGACCACTCAAAAGGGCCTGTATTTGTGGCCGGAGACTTTAATGTCCCTATAGACCCGCAACTTGACACCTCTAATGGGATATCCAACGTCCCTAATAAGACAATCAAAGCCATTAAGACCACCCTTATTGACGTACAACTCCATGATGTTTGGAGGACAATACACCCAACACAACGTGACTATACCTATTATTCTGCCCCACACAACAAATACTCCCGCATAGATTACTTCTTCACGGACTCGACAGGACTAGACATGGTGGCCGATGCAACTATAGGTTCAATCACCTGGTCGGACCATGCGCCGGTTATCTGCAACATAGAGTGGCCTGACATCCCAATGACAGCATATATATGGAGACTAGATGACTCCCTACTTGAAACCCCTTTGATAGCTGATGACATACGTAAATCATTAACAAAATATTTCTCTCTAAATGACCCGTCAGGTACAACACGACTAATCCCTTGGGAAGTGCACAAATGCGTGGTTCGTGGAGAACTCCTTAAACATAAGGCCAGATTAATTAGACAATATAGAGACAAACACACCAATCTACTCCAAAAGATAACAGCATTGGAAGCTGCACATAAACGAGACATAACGTCCCAGACCACAAAAAACCTTCTTATGGAAGCTAAAAAAGACCTAAATAATCATCTGATGGCGGCTTTTCAAACGCGCTTACTTAAGACTAAACAAAGATATCATGAAGGGGGAAATAAACCTGGCAAACTGCTGGCTAGATCGATTCGTAGAACACAACTAAAAATGTACATACACTCCCTGACTTCCAAAGACGGTTCTAAAGTAGAGAGTACTAAGCAGATAGCAGAAACTTTCCACTCATATTACAGTAAACTGTATAACCTGACACAGACAACGGACAATGTACATACAGCAGAAGAACTGCATATCCAAAATGAAAACCGAATACGGGACTATTTATCTGACTTACACTTACCCCGACTGTCCGAACCTGAGGTGAACACACTGAATGCCCAAATAACATTAGATGAGCTATCTAAGGCGATTAAAGACCTCCCTGGGGGGAAATGTCCAGGCCCGGACGGCCTTACTCCTAGGTATTATAAGAAATATCTCCCGGAGCTAGCCCCACACATACTACAACTATTTAATGATTTGAGAGATGACCCTAAATTGTCAAAAACTATGCTAGAAGCGCATATTACAATCATCCCCAAACCAGGAAAAGAACCCACCACCCCAGCAAATTTCAGACCCATTTCCCTACTAAATACTGATGTAAAGATATTGGCCAAAATCCTAGCAAATCGACTAAATATCTATCTCCCAAATTTGGTATCCCCAGATCAGGTCGGATTTATACCGGGCAGAGAGGCCCGAGATAATACCACCAAGGTTCTGCAACTGATCAGCTATGCGAGAGCCGAGGGCGCGCCCATGGCTCTCTTTTCCACCGACGCGGAGAAGGCCTTCGACCACGTCGGCTGGCCTTTTCTGCGTCGGGTGATGGAATCAATGAATTTTGGGGAGCCCTTCCTAAATATGGTGTTTGCCCTGTACTCCTCCGCTTGCGCACGTGTGAGGGTGAATGGTTCACTATCGAACACATTCCACATAACAAATGGAACGAGGCAGGGGTGCCCCCTGTCTCCGCTCCTATTTGCATTATCCATTGAGGCCTTAGCACACAGAGTCAGACAAAATGATAGGATTAAGGGCATTAAGGTAGGTGATGCGGAACACAAACAGGCACTCTATGCTGATGATGTTCTGTACACTCTCACAAGCATAGATACATCAGTACCAGAACTCCTTAAGGAACTGGACTTATATGGCACAGTCTCGAACTTCCACCTCAATCTGGGGAAGTCTGAACTTTTGAATATTACCGCTCCAACGGAGCAAGTAGATATGCTCCATATGGATTATGGGATCCCGATCTCTACAACAAACCTACGCTATCTGGGCATACATATCCCATACAAACACCAAGACCTGTTCAAGGTCAATTATCTAAAACTAAAAGAAGAGATAGTTGGAGATCTCTCGTCATGGAAGAACAAACCGTTATCCTGGCTTGGCAAAATAGGAATCATTAAGATGAATATTTTGCCACGGATCCTATACATCATGCAAGCGGTGATTACAGCATTACCAGGGACTACCTAGCTCAACTGCAAGGCGCCCTGGAGCAATTTGTATGGAGGGGCACAAAGCCCCGTATACCACGAAAGACCATGTATCTCCCAAGGGATAGAGGGGGGCTGGGCTTCCCGGACTTGAAGGCATACAATAGGGCTATCATACTACAGCATATAGTAGAATGGTCCAAAAATGAGGACAATAAAACCTGGGTTAAAATAGACAATAAGATCTTGGGACTCAATAACGTAGGCACACTGGCTTGGACACCAGCAGCACATCGCCCCAAAATACTGCACAAATATCCAATCCTAAAAGAGATCTTTACGGAATGGGATAGGATAGCCTCTACCAGCATACATATCACTTCAAGGTTTTCCCCCCTACTCCCAATATTTGAAAACCCGCTCCTACCATACCACGCACTAGGGACAAGGCAACGCATAGCATACTCCCTAAAAGAGGGCTGCCTATACAATGCGATAGAGAATGGGAAATTTAAGTCACAGCACCAAATGTCGGAGATAAATAACCATATCTTTTCCTCATGGCTGAGATACAACCAATTCTTACATTATATTACACACCACAAACATAAAAAACAATTGGCAAGAGACCAAACTCCCTGTGAACGACTTTGTATCTCTAGCACTCCTCAAAAACGGCTGATCTCCCTTATTTATAAACTACTTACAGTCCCCCCAGACCACCCTCTCCCCACATACACACTGACCTGGCACAAAGAACTCGGCAGGGAATACGAACAAGAAGAATGGCACAGGGCATTCAGGCTGATCAAACGCTCCTCTATCTCAGCGACAGTACAAGAGATCCATCTGAAACTTCAGTGCAGATGGTATCTCACACCAAAAAAATTGCACTGCCTATACCCTGTGACTAGCCCCTTGTGCTGGAGGGGCTGCGGGGGTGAGGGGACACCCATACATATATGGTGGTCATGCCCGGCCCTGAACGGCTTCTGGGCGAATATCTTCAGACAAATGTCTGATATTTTGCAAATGGGGGTCCCTGCCTCCCCGGAGGCACTCCTCTTCTTAAATCTTCCCAAGATCCAAAACATACACAAACAATCTCTCTTATTAATAATGCTCACAGGAGCAAAGCGATTGATACCTAGAAGGTGGAAGTCAACCGACATCCCCACAATCTCGGACTGGCGTACTTTTGTGACTGACCTGCTTGCCCTAGAAAAACTGCACTACCTTAAAACATACCAAATAGAGATCTATGAGATGATGATGGCACAATGGAAGGGAACACCGATCTAATTAGGGAGTTTTGTGACACTCAGGCACACGGCCATGCGCAACTGTTGAAATTTCTAATTTATTTTTTTTCCTTTCCCCTCCCCTCCAGATTATTTTCTTACCTTCCTAAGGCTATACTTCTCTTTTCTCTGAGAGGATAATTGTACAAGATAACTAATATCAAGGGACTTTGAGGCACTGGGAATTATTTTTATTGTTGAGTTATACCTTTTTCCGAGAAAAAAGAGAAAAATTGACTTTTATGATTACAAGCTCTTTGGAGTCATGTTGGCAAAGAACAGATATGGACTTTAAAGTAATTAAGTTCACTTCACTTAATCTAAGCAGAAGAACCTATCGCCAGATGTAACTTCAATTGTTGTTAATGTTATTTATACTTGATCAATAAAGCTTGGTTTTGAAAAAAAAAATAAAACCCTCCAAGAAAGCAACTTAAAGGGATATTAAACCTAATTGTTTTCTTTCATGATTCAGACAGAGCATGCAATTTTAAGCAACTTTCTAATTTACTCCTATTATCATTTTTTCTTCGTTTTCTTGGTATCTTTATTTGAAAACACAAGGATGTAAGCTTAGGAGAGGGCCCATTTTTTGGTTCAACACCCTAGGTAGCACTTGCTGATTGGTGGCTACATTGGTGTGAAAACTGGTCTGATTCTAACCAAAGCCTGAACAAAGGATTGAAAATCAGGCAACTGTGCCAACTTTCTATGCAAAAATCTGAAAGAGCCAATATTTGGCCCTTAATGGAACCTTTTTCAAGTCCCTCCTGAAGGGAGTGAAGAATATGTGGAATTCTTACATTCTTGCCAAGAGAATCCATGTTCAGCACACCAAGATAGATAAACCTTCAACACCTTATGATAGATACATCTAGTGACAGGTTTGCACATCTGAACAAAAGTGTCAAACCATATCGGCAGACCAGGACTTCAACCAAAGAACACTCCTGCTAATATGGCAAGACTAGTATTTTTAGCATTGATACATACAATTTGGATTATTGCACCACAAATTAATGACTTAGCCGTCTTGAGAGCCTGAATATGGTCCTGAATCTCCTCCAATGGCGATTCAACCATAATCAACACCAATAAAGTAACATCAAAGGGCAGCAGCTCCTGCCACAGCGGCAATGCTTACCGCCGGTTTGAAAAGGTGGTCTCCAGCTATGTTATATATGTTCTGGAATGCATTTGTGGGGTGCAATACGTGGGTCGCACCTCCAGAAAGGCCAGAACACGCTGGGGGGAGCATTGGCGTAACTGCAAGAACTGTAAAAAGACCACTATTAAACATAGTATACCTGAACATTGCCTCCGAAAACATGGTGGCAATCCTTCTATTTTTAAATTTTATCCGATAGACTTTATTCCCCCCTCCACAGACTATAACAGAATGATTTCACTTAGACAACGTGAGACTTTCTGGATACATAAACTAAAAACTTTGTATCCAGCAGGCCTCAACTCCAATTTAGATTTAGCTGCCTTTAACTGATAGTATACTTGTCTCATATGCATTTTGACGTCCGTTATATATTTTTATCATTGAAAATATAAACATTATACACATAAACATATTGGAAGTCTTAGTGACTTTCATTCTCCACCACATCATTACAAACATCTGTTCCCTACTGACCACACTTTTTTCTATCATGTAAATGCACAGAGAATAGATTCTTTTCAGGCGTTTTCAAGCCTTGTCTGTATCTAGTACTCACAAAACTTATTTTTAAAAGACAAAACACTACGTTCCAATCTACTCCTAGGTTCAATGAAAGATCCATATTATACCCCATTTCTTTTAGGTTAAATGCATTTTGGGTCAGATTTGCCCACTATTTTATTTAAAAAAATTCATTTTTTTTCTCTATTATCCACAATCTTATTGATAGGTTTATCCAATGGCCATGTGTCATCTATAGATGTCTTATACGATCCTACTCTTCAACAAACGATAACACAAAAACCAGCACTCATAAAACCAGAACAAAAGAAAAGAACCGACCTGCAATAGTAAAATTCTTACTTTAAACATTTCCCAAATATTCACAGACTATTGACAAACACGTTTAGCATGTATATATTTGGATAGCGTCAACATCTTTTTCAACAAACAAGAATAAAAAGAATCTGGGTTACTCGCAGACTTTTTACAAATTGACTAATCTGTCTTGTATCACGAAAAAATGTTTTTCCGTCACAGACTTATTTAAACAATTTTAAATGTGGCTTTTTAGCAATACTTTTCACTCGATACTTTATATAGATATGTGTTCTTAATTAGTTAGTTAGTTTATATTGTTTTTTATTCTTTTAAAAAATTGTATCTTATTGGCCTCGCAGCCATTTAGAAGAATGTCTAACAAAATCGTCTCTTTGCAACAATGTTACCAATATGCCTATTGGTTCTGTTTTATCCAATCAGGTGATATGTACACCTTTTTAAATGTACCTGTTAACAATGTATGTAATTGATCTGATGAAACGGCCAGGAGCTAACGGCCGAGAAACGCGTTATCAGCTCCAAAAATAAAAAACTTTCTCTCAGTTACTCAGCCTGGACTGAGTTTTGTTTTTATGTGCAAAGAGACGTGAATTTTAGCCTTTTAAGAGTTTACACTGTTTGTTGCTTAAAAAGTCTCGATCCCAATTGGAACAAAGAAACACCTTACTAAGTACGGCATCTAACAGAGGGAAATTGGAAGTTGTCTTTTGACCGGGAGACACCTACAGACCGACACCATATTGCTTTGGTCAGCGTGCTGACTGCTGAGAATGTCAGCCTGCTTGTATGCACTTTTTTAACGAAAAGTGCCACTCCACTTGTGAGTACCTGCTCTTTGGTTTATACAAAATTTTCTACCTGTTTAGAGATATCTGCACTATGAGGCGCTCTCTTTTTCTTCTCACCATTTAGATTTCTGATTCACCGACAGCACCAAGAGAAGCAGCCTCGCCACACGGATTTCGCTTGTTGATTGAACTTTCACAAGACTTTTTTTGTTTCACCAATGGACTTTTTGGGTTTGCATTAGTTTTCAACTATCAAACATTGTATTTTATCACTCGATTATTTACATTTATTTTTTAAATTGTATCATATCACCAGATTATACAAGCACTACTATTACTAACTTCACTTGGTTTTTTCTTGCAATCGTTTTTTCTTGCAATTGTTCATTTATTCGCATACATTTTTTTAGTTTTAGATATATCACAAATATCACTTTAGCATTGAAACATTTCTTGTGATTTATAACAAATATTTTGTCACATAGACACACACTTTTTTCTAAGGTTTTTTCCCAGCACGTAGTAACGCACCCATTCTTTAAAATTTTCTATATGGCGCCCCCTATCTATACTCAATAATATACACCCTCCTTGTAAAATGGCCTTCCTCAGATATCCCTCTAGTTTCCTATCTATTGGATCTTTGAAAGAAGTACTGTCCTCTAACGGAATGGTGGTTCTCTAAGGTAGAAATAGCTCTGTCTACCTTTGGGACAGTGTTCCACAATTCCAAGTGAGTATCAGGAACAGGGAATAATCCTTTTAAATGAAGGAGAAGGGGAGAATGAAGCCCAAGGCTTTTCCCACTCCTTGGACATGATGTCGGCTAGCAAGGAAGGGACTTGGGAAACATCAGGAGTCCTGTCCTCGGGTTTAAAGACAATGTCTATTTTCTGTACCAGTTTATCCTCAGCCGGTTTAGATTCCACTACACCCAGTGTCCTTAGTACTTCCTTTAGCAAATACCGAAATTTTCCATCTTAAATCTAAAGGTAACATCCTCATCATCCTTGTCAGACTCTCTAGGAGAATCAGAGGATGAAAGTTCATCCTCCAACCAAGACAAGGATTCGTCGCCATCAAAAGGTTGCAATTGTCCAACAGAAACCCCACAAGCTGAATCGCTGGCTTTAGATTTGGAGGAACAATATTTAACTTTCCTCTTGCACTTGCAAATTTGTCGACACTGCAGACTGCAGTTGAGAAGTGAAGTCTGGGGGCAATAAGTTCATGCCACCTTGAGGCATTGGGGCAGGCATGCATACAACACTGTTTTTAAAATGTGGGGGAGAAGCAGATGGGCATAAAGTATCCTGATTACTAAGACCTGCCGCCTGAGGCTGAGGAATCGGGCCAAGGGAGGCTACAGTAATTTGAGTGCTAGGGACCGCAGAATAAGACTGCATAACAGATATTGCCGGTGGACACACAATGTTCACTTTGCACAACAAACATTTATTTGCATCAATAAGCATCTCAGATGGATCTCCTTCAGATTGATCAATAAATTCTGATTGCTCCATTTCACCCCAATTATGCACACTATTACTAAACAAATAACCCCAATAATAAAGCCAAACAATGCACCTGCAATATGTAAGGGGTTAATCACTAGAAATAAGATATGGTGCCAGTAATAATAATAAAATACTTCTCTACAACAAAGATACAACTCACTTATGCTCCAGTTAGGCGAGTCTTACCCCTCCTGACGAGCCGACCTTAAGCAGATGCACCTGTGTTCTGACCACCAGACAAACTGCAGACGCAGTAGCAGTGCACGGGAGAAAGAGGCCGGACGCATGTCCAAAATGTTTTGCTGCATGAAAAGGTAATTAATGCCTAACTAGCCATGAGGCAATCATGTAATGGCGCTTGCAATCCCCAGTGGTGTGAACCGTCAGAGGGGCTCCGGTTTTATCTCAAATCAGGTATAGTAGACCGCGATTGGTAAAAGGGCTAATTCTGGCAAATAAAGGAATAAACACCACCCTAAGACATCATACACTGCACACAGGTATCACAGCCAAATGCCCATACACATTGTCCCCCTCCACTTTCCAGGCATTAGCCCTCTATGACTGGAGGCAATGACCAAGGTTGCACACCAAAGTGCCTTCCAAATAGCATAAAGAAAGCAACTAGCCTGTATGGTGGGGCATAGGTGAAAATAAAACACTTACCACTCAGAGCTGCAGATCCAGTGAGCACAACACTTAGGTCCTATCAAACTGTAACTTAGGACTCATATGGGAGTACATCATTGACTAACAGTAGGCGGCTAGGTAACTTCCCTGCAACCCGATGTCTGCTTATTTCTACACTCACAAGTATGAGATTAACAAGGACATCAATTACTCCTGTACCATTTCTTATAGAAACTATACATTGAGGTTTTACATCTAATAAATTTGGCAGGAGAAGTAGGAGGGATAGTCAAGTTCTCTGGTTGGGGTGTCTTTGCCTCCTCCTGGTGGCCAGGTGATGTATTCCCATATGTAAGAATGAGATTTCATTTACTCCCATTACCATTAGAAAGAAAAGGAAAATAATTACTAGGAGATTTATTAGATAGGAGTCCCTTGGCTTATAAAGGGCAAAGACCCATATGAGTGGGGGTTAATCATGTGGCAGAGTACCAAATGTGTGAAGGGTAATTAAGAGTAAAATCCTTTCTTGGTGGAGAGTCATGGGGAAAGGGTGATGCTTGGGGGATCTTGTAGTTTGGCAAGTTTGTTATAGCAAATACATGGGTGGGAGTAGCACCCAAAAGTCATACATAATTTGGGGATAGTTGTAGTAGATAGGTGTTACAATTACAAAATTAATTGTAGTGGTGGTATAACACTTCAGTAGTTAAGTACAGTTTTTAGGATTGATTGCAGTAGGGCAGGGGTGTCCAAACTTTGCTCTCCAGAGGTTTTGGAACTACATTTCCGATGATGCTCAGCCAGCATTTTATCTAGCTGAGCATCATGGGAAATGTAGTTCCAAAACCTCTGGAGAGCAAAGTTTGGACACCCCTGCAGTAGGGCTTATGTTAATGGTAACGTTAGGGTTATTGCAGTGTGGCACATAATTACTTTTGGCAGGGTGGTGCAGTGTGGGAAGAGTCAGAAGACTATCTCAGTATACAGGCATGATACTGGTACACACATTATAAAGCTATTAGTGCCTATTGATGCAGGTTTCAAAATATTATTAAAGCAGGTTACAACTACTTAAAAGGAGCTTAGAATACCATGATCATGTAAATAGCTCCCCCTGGTTAAAAATACACAATTCAAATTTAAAGTAAATGTCCACTTTCATGATAAAGTGCCCGTTTTTTTAAAATAAACGATTAAAAACAGGGGCACTTTCATTCATGAAAGTTTACATTGCACCGGATTTTACAAATACTTCTTCTGAAACGCCGGATCGCCGATACCACGCCTGCAGGTCCTCTGTACTTCGTCAACAATGACGAAACCGGCACTCACCAATCACGGTTTCCCCCCAGGAGCATTCATCTGATGAGGCAACGCCGTGATTGGAGGAAGCCGGTTTCGTCATTGCTGTGTAAGTACAGCAGGAAGAAGCATGCGGGGGGATTGGCGATCTAGCGTTTCAGGAGAAGAAGGTAAGTATTTGTAAAATCCGGTGCAATGTAAACTTTCATGAATGAAAGTGACCCTGTTTTAAATAGGTTTTTTTTTTAAAAGCGGGCACTTTATCATGAAAGTTGACATTCACTGTAAGCTTTACAGCAGAATTAACATGGGCATATAATTCACATTCATGGCACTTCCCAGTCAAATGTAATGTTGTGGGAAACATGCAATTGTTTTCACTGCTTCGTGTCTTTAAGTTTAAACTTGAAAGTTAATTTCATTTAAAATTATTTGTTTCAGATTATTATACCTATCAAATAAAATCATCTGGTAGCAAGCATCATCTAATCTCTTCAGTATCATCAGTACATAAACTCGCTGCAAGGAAAAACTTGCATAGTTAAAGGGATAGGAAAGTCAAAATTAAGAGTATGTTATTTTAGGACACTTTTAAATTCACTTCTATTTTCAAATGCACTTCATTATCTTGGTATTCCTTGTTGAAAAGGAATATGCACATATCCTACACTAGTGGGAGCTAGCTGCTTATTGGTACCTGCACACATTTATCTCTTATGATTGGCTAACCAGATGTGTTCAGCTAGAAGTGCAATGCTGTAACTTCAGGATAACAAGAGAATGAAGATTATTTGATAATAGAAGTAAAATGGAAAGTTGTTTAAAATTGTAGTTTCTATCTAAATCATGAAAGAAAATGTTGGGGTTTTCTGTCCCTTTAAATTCTGAAGTATTTTCTAAAAGTAGTCAGCTACTTCTATAGCCCATATTTTATTTATTTATTTATTTATTAGTGTAGTTTCCAACAAAATAATTGATTTCTTTGTATCTCTTTCAACAGCAGTGTCTAAAGAGCTGCTTTACTAATATTTAATCCTCTTCATCAACCTGCTTAATCAACTTCATATATCACTAGAAATGGAGAGATCATTCTCACTGGAATATCTTTGAGTACTTTGTGGGGCCCATTTAACAAGCTCCATAGGGAGCTTGTGGGCCCGTGTTTCTGGCGAGTCTTCAGACTCGCCAGAAACACCAGTTATGAAGCAGCAGTCTAAAGACTGCTGCTCCATAACCCTGTCCGCCTGCTCTGAGCAGGCGGACAGACATCGCCGGGGGGTGGCGTTGCACCAGCAATTCTTGTGAGCTGCTGGTGCAATGCTGAATACGGAGAGCGTATTGCTCTCCGTATTCAGCAAGGTCTGGCGGACCTGATCCGCACTGTCGGATCAGGTCCGCCAGACCTTGTTAAATATAGGCCATTGAATCTAGCTAGCATAACAAATATGGTTACTTCAAATGCACAAACACATTAATACACATTAAGTTGCAACTAAGGCTTACCTGCAGGCTGTCTCCATGGACATATATTTGCGATACTGGTTCACTACGGATATAAATGTTCTCAATTTTTTCTGGAGCAATGTACTCTCCTTGTGCCAGTTTGAATATGTGTTTTTTCCGGTCTATAATTTTAAGTGTTCCATTCTGTAGGTGACATATAAAAAAGCTAATGAATACTACTTAAATCATGTAATTAAATATGATGCAAATATTTTTTTAATACAGACATACAAAAATATAAATCCTTCTATATTTCTGAATAGACATTTATCATTTCTATTTATAAGACATTTACATAATAAATAGAAATTAATCATTTATAATGTGTAACATTAAATTCAAATAAATACACTTTGTAGAGCAATGATCTATTTTACTCTATGTAATAATATACATTTAAAACTGTTTTTATGAGTCTATAAAATTATTTTGAGATGGACACTTGAAAAAGACAATGTAATCATATAAAATATAACAATATGCTATTTTACTTTAGAATTCAAAGAATCAAACATTCACAGTGCATTAAAATATGACTTTATTTCTTATAAAAAATAAATGCTAAATATTACATACTGGCAGCCACTTTCCAATATCTCCAGTGTAAAGCCAACCATCATTGTCCAATGCTTCCATTGTTTTTATCTTGTCTTTAAGGTAACCTTTAAAGACATTTGGTCCTTTGACACATATCTGAAAAAATGTATGTGTTATACATGGTAAAAATCACTATTATACAACATTTAAGGCGGTACCAACATAAATGCAGTATTTAAATTACTGTCAGATTATTTGTTATCAAGTATCAAACATTTTAAAATCCTTCAAAACATTATCATTATCTCATGGGATGGATTCAAGTCTTGTCAGTAATCTTATCACACAGTTTAACAGGGTAATTTTGGTTTAATGTAAAAAGCCCCCTAAAAAATATGCCTTAAAAGCCCCAAGAAAACTACACCTAAAACCCCCAAAAACCAAAAGTCCTATAAAACAACTAAATATAAAAAGCAACAAAAACAAAGCCCCCGCTAAAAAAATACACTTTAAAAGCCCATAAACAACCTGGCAAACAACTTTGTTTATGGGGCTTTTTTAGGTGTATTTTGTTTTTGTTTTTTGGGGGGTTAGGTGTATTTTTTTATCAGGAGAACTTTTGTTTAAGGGGGCTCTTTTTTATTAAAGGGACACTGTACCCAAATTTTTTCTTTTGTAATTCAGAAAGAGCATGCAATTTTAAGCAACTTTCTAATTTACTCCTATTATCAATTTTTCTTCGTTCTCTTGCTATCATTATTTGAAAAAGAAGGCATCTAAGCTTTTTTTGGTTTCAGTACTCTGGACAGCACTTTTTTATTGGTGGATGAATTTATCCACCAATCAGCAAGGACAACCCAGGTTGTTCACCAAAAATGGGCCGGCATCTAAACTTACATTCTTGCATTTCAAATAAAGATACCAAGAGAATGAAGAAAATTTGATAATAGGAGTAAATTAGAAAGTTGCTTAAAATTACATGATCTATCTGAATCACGAAAGAAAATTTTTGGGTACAGTGTCCCTTTAAGGGCAGTTTTTATGTTTATTTTTATTTTTATTTTTTTTTGGGGGGGGGGGGGGTTGCTGAAAGTGGTACAAATGTGTCCACAATAAATGGTGTCTGTCAAAATAGAAAAGTTCAAAAAGCCTGTGCAATTGACTTATTTTTCAGCTAAAGCTGGGGTTAATACAGTGAAAATATATCAGAAATCCACATAACCAAGTTTTCTTATGGAATTTTTTTTAACTAAGAAATGGAAAGTAATTGGAACAGCACCCCATGGTGGCTTGAGATTGTCTCGGGTAGAAGTATTATGTGTTTTTAGATTGTGAGGCCATATGTATCCAATAAAAGATCCCAGAGAAGGTAATCAATTTTCAGTGGCAGGAGGGCAAGAAGAACAGAATGTTCAAGGAAAGCATCACATGATGAGGATTACTTGAGTGATCATAAATAAGGGAATACATATGACCCTGAAACAGGTCACTACTCAAGGAAAGTGATGACTGTTGACCCTTCTAGTCTATATATCTGGATGGCAAATGAAAAAGTGGTTTTGGAGAGACAGAAATAAGTCTAAGGAGAAATGCTTATAACAATTCAAGAATTTCAAGAAGAGCACTTAA
This sequence comes from Bombina bombina, assembly GCF_027579735.1. NCBI lineage: Eukaryota > Metazoa > Chordata > Amphibia > Anura > Bombinatoridae > Bombina > Bombina bombina. The sequence continues at coordinate 436,385,058 of NC_069504.1, read as the reverse complement.
CTGGAATTGCAGATAAACCAAGAGTTCCAGAATGTCACCTTATTTTTGAGACTCTTAATGATTACCCCATATCATAATGCATCTTTCCATATGGATACACTGTTTGGATTAATTTGTAAACGGATGTATCTTTGTATTTTAAAGCTTGTATGGACTATGGTCAGATTGTCCATTTACAGGACAATGTTGCATTTGAAGTTGTGCCAAGCAAAACTTTTGAGCTAAAGAATTTTGGTAAACGTTTAAGGGAGTTGATGTGCAAGTGGGCTTGCTATTTTGAACACCAACCTCTTTGATGTCTGAATTGACATAAAAAACTGTGGTAGATTGGGGTTAATATTTCAGCAATTTTAGAATGACCTTGACATTCAGAGGTGCTATATTACAAATACAGATAACAAATAATAATAAGTAACATCTATAATAATCAACACTATTCTTAATCAAGTGTTTTGACAAAGTTACATTTGATATAGTTTTCATGTAAAGTTAAAAACTTTTATATGCAAAGACACAAATGTTTATATGGTTTTTACACAAAGATAACATTTTTTTTGGTATTTACATTTTCAATTCCATACATGTTTGTGATTGTTGCAAGTCGTTTTGAATAGGAGGTAAAACATGAATATGGATAAAGGCATTTTGGCAGAAATACATATCACTGCACACATCCATTCACGCCGTGCATCTTTTTAAATCTTGCTATATACATCATTCTCGCAATCTGTAAATTGCATTTTTATTACTACTAGCTTGTGAATCTTGAGGTCTGATGGATATACCAGTGCTTGTGTTGCACTATGCCCTGGGGATTTTCAGTTTCATGGGCATTTTGGTTGAGGTCCCCTGGCTAACATGAGATAATGATCTGATTGTCTAATTATCTCTTTCTAAGTTTTTGTATTTTACCTACATAATACAGGCCACTTATACTATCTCTGTCATCTTCCAAAGTACACACATAGTTGTTGTCTCATGACATGGACAGGCTTTGAATTGGATTCTTTAACTATTTACAATCTCCACTTCCATGTTGAAAGAAAAACATGGTTGGAATAGAACATGCAATAAAAATACAAATAAGACGTACATTTGGTCATACAGTGGACTTGCTCTGGGTATATGGCCTAAATGGGTGAGGCCAGAAGACCTTCTACTGAATGTCAGCAATAATGTTATTAAGGTGAATTATGAGGTATAGCCCACAAGAGAAACGTAATGACAGTTTTATGATTTTTATGATAGTAAAAATGGCAGGCAATAAAAGCTTCCAAAGCTGTCCTTGACAGAGGAATTGATGGTACCAATAAAGAGTAATGTAAATAAAAATAGAAAGATAGGAATCTAGTAAAATAGAATGATCAAGTTTCCTGTAAGTAGACAGCCTTAAAGAAAATGGATAATATCCATGTATTGTGGTTTTGAAGCCTGAAGACATAATGGATGCAGAAGATTGGCTTAAAAATGCCCTTTTACTTTACCAACCTCATTAAAATCATGTCCCTTTATGTTTTTTGTTATTTTTATGAGGATGGCCTGTTGGCATTCCACAGCATTTGTGTTGTTGAGGATGCAAATGGCATACTGGATCCACATCAGCATAACTGATTATTCTAAAACCTTTATCATTGAGAATTACATCTGAGTCCATCTTCTATTTTGGAGGAGTCTTAGTCTTAGTAACTTTAGAAGATGAACCAACATTTGCAGCACTTTCATCATCAGTTGGGTAACAGCCTTTTTATCACCTGAAGGTAAATAAGCCTGATAATTGAATACAGATTCCCAAAGTTTCACATCAATGGCGTAGGTTAATTCTATCGCTTTCGGTATTTCAAGGCTAGAGGCTTACAGGAAAGTTTTTTTATTGATAACCAAAGCATATATTCTAAGCACTTTGAGACTCCTTTAGTAAAAAAAAGAGTGCAGTATAAATATTACAATTATTAATATTGAAGTGGATATGAGAAAGTAGGAATAAATCAAAGGAGAAAATTAGGTGAAGAGTTAACATAATTAAATGAAGTATGGAATGAGTGGGAGTAGAGAGTTAAGCTGAATTAAGCAGAGACAAATTCAATGGAGAAAACTGAATGAAATGGGAAAATAAGTGGAGAATAAGAAAAATACCAAAATAAAACCAGTGATGAAGGAGTGAGTCATGGAGAAGGAAAATAATTGTAAAAAATAGATGGCTAATTAAACAGATTGAAAACATAGATTTGAAAGTAAACAGTAAGAGTAAACATGAGCAGGATATGGTGATTAAACTGGCAGGCAATATTAAGGTGAGGATGTTGTTGGTGGGTAAATGGTGGATTAGGACCCATTGATTCCATTGATTGACGGTGGAATCAGACCTACTAATTTAAGAATGACAGTGGAATTGGACCTGTTAATTTAAGAATAACAGTAGAATAGGACCTGTTGATTTAAGATTGACAGTAGAATAGGACCTGTTCATTTAAGAATGAAGAATGAATAGGAGAGGAATGAGTGACTCATGGAGGGGGAAAATAATTGGAAAAAAAGAGATGGCTATTGAGTAAGCATATACAAGACATTCCTTAATTAGCCCACCAAAAAAAAAAAATCTTAAATTTTATATGTGACAAACTGACACAAAAATATAATTTATTTGTACCTGATAAATTAATTTCTTTCTTGGTTGTGAGAGTCTACAAGATAATTACACTTGGGAAATACATCACCTGGCCACCAGAAGGAGGCAGACACCCCATACCAGAGTTTAAGTATCCCTGTCACTACTCCTTCCCTCCCAGTAGTGCATAGAGCCGAGTATAGGAAGAAAAAAAGGAACAGAAGGGGAAAAAGAGGTGCAAACTAAAGCTGCCACCACCAACTGAAAAAATAAAATTGGATAAATTTGTAGACTCTCACATGTTTTCTTTCTAATGGTTGTGAAAGTCCACAAGATAATTACACTTTGGAAACAATGCCCAAGCTGAGAAGTCCACAGATATGGGTGGGATAAAACCTTTTTTTAAATAAGGCAGGCACCTATTCACCAGGAACCACAGCCTAAAGGACCTTTGTGAAAGTATGTAGGGAAGACCAAGTTGCAGCCCGGAAGATCTGCTCTACCGAAGTGGAGACAGTGATTAGAATGAACTGTAATTCTTACCAGAGGTTGTTGAACCACCTCCAAGTAAGCCATGCGAATCAAACTCCACAACCAAAACAACAAAGATGCAGAAGTATAGAATATATTTCTTCTATTTAAAAAAGAGAATCAGAAAAAGGAAAATAACTCTAGACAGAGTTGGAATACACATAATAATAGGACACCAAAAAATAATAACCAGAACACACAAAAAATGGCAAGGAAAGAGAGAAAGTAATTTTAGAGATAAGAATGAATATGTACACAATGACTATGAAGAATATAAAGATAAAAATTTACTAGAGACAGAAAAATACTACACATGATAATTATGGAGGGTATCAGAATTATCAGAGTTACCAGAATAGAACACCATACCATAATACTTCAAATGATAACTATGGAGGGTATCCAAACCACCAGAGTTACCAAAATAGAATACCACACCAAAATAAGAGTAAACTCCACTAACCTAATAGGGAACAACATAGAAGAGGTAACTACTGGACTAATAAGAACTCAGGACAGAATCACTCCAGAGGCTCTGATTGGAATATACCAACCAATAAAAGATTTTAACCATTAATAAATGAAGATGCAACCAATTGTAAGGATTCTTTTTTAGAGATGGGTTCCCAAACATCAGGGACATCGAGATTATTACAAATAGAAAATCAAAAGAAACAAGAAAATCAAAGTGAAAGAAAAAGAAGAAAAGAGGCTGTAGAGGGGGAGGAAGAAGTAAAACACTGCAAAAACAGAAATAATACCAGAAGATACAAAATGTGGAATATTTAACTTAAGTGATGTTCAATTAAATAAAGAACAGGAAAGGGTTTTAAGTAAAGGCCTTTCATTTGCACCCACAAGCAGATTAAACAAGTTTGAGACTATGATTAATGTAAACCAATTTGTTAGAAAGTTAACACTAAAGAGACACTTCCAGAAAACCCCAATAGAAAGAGAAGTACTGCAAGGTAGATCAGAGCCCCATAATAAGTTTATCCACACTACATTGAAACCCAAATCGAGCTAATATCCGCTACATGATAAGGGAAAATATTTGGAACTCTTAGAGAAACAAGTGAAGGAAGATATGGAAAAAAAAGTAAAATAAATAGAAAAGTACAATATAATTTGACAAAAAAAGAGAAACAAATTGTCAAAGAATTAAAAGAGGATAACAGGATAATCTTTAAAGCAGCGGATAAAGGAGGAGAAGTTGTGATTTTAAACACATCAGACTATATAATAGAAGCAAATAGATTGTTAACAGACAAAAAAAACATACAAAAAACTTAATCACGACCCTATTCATTCACAAATACAACATTTTGTAGAATTAATAGATGATGCAAGGGAGATGGGAATTATTAACAATGAAGAATATAGATTCTTAAACATTATAAATCCAAAAACGCCCATATTTTACTATCTCCCTAAGATCCATAAAACTTTGATCAAACCCCCAGGACGCCCCATAATTTTCGGGTATAGGATCTTTGACCTAAAATATGTCCCAATATGTGCATCAATTTCTACAGAATTATGTACAAACCCTCCTGTCATAGCTAAGGGACACCACTGACTTTCTCTCAAATTTACAAAATATAGTATGGAAAAACCAATACATTTTGCTCACATGCAACGTCAACTCTTTATATACAAACACTGAGCACCAACTTGGTTTAAATGCTATAGATCAATTTCTAAATGGGGATTTTGAAATGCAAAATTCACAGGTTAAATTTATATTGGGTTGTATTTATTTTATTTTAACAACAACTATTTCAATTTTAATGGGGATTTTCACTTACAAATTAAAGGGCCGGCAATGGGCACAAGGTTTGCACCCAGTTACGCCAACTTATTTATGGGTCTATTCGAACAGGAACATATTGAAAATTCCCCCTGGAGTGCAAACCTTGTGCTCTTTAAACGCTATATAGATGATCTATTTATAATTTGGAATGGTGATCTAGAACTTTTACATTTATTATTTGAAGACCTAAATACTAACGATTGGGGTCTGAGTTTTATACACGAACAGAGTAAAACATCAATTAATTTTCTGGATATAAAAATTGAAAATAATAACATTTTAACAGAAACCTATTTCAATATGCAAACAATTATGTATATTATAACAGCTGCCACCTAGAGAGATGGATTGAAAACATCCCAAAAGAACAGTTCTTAAGGGCCAGAACAAAATTGCACACAGAAATCAAGGACTATGAGCATCAGGCAGACATCTTAGAACAAAAGTTTATAGATAGGGGCTATAATGCTATAAAAGTCCAAGAGGCCAAACAAGTTGCTGGTAAAAAGAACAGAATGAATATGTTACAATACAAGAACAAGAATAAAACTAAAAAAACACAGAATCCAAATACACATACAGTGAAGATCATAAACTCATTAGAAAGATACTTAATAAACACTGGCACCTGGTGAGGAAAGATCTCCTTCTCAGTGACCTAATAGAGGAACGCCCAGAAATCATTTATAAAAAAGCTAGAAATTTAAAGAACATTCTTGCACCCAGTCAATTTAATAATAAGGGACTAAAAGATATTGATCTAAAAGGAAATAAAATAAAAAAAATGTTTTCCTTGTTTGAAATGCAAGGCATGCCAGTACAGCAAAAAAACTAAAAAAGTATTAGCAACCCATAATAAATATGAAGTCAAATTAATGAGAACATCAGCACAGATCATAATGTGATATACCTCATACAGTGCAGGGCTTTTTTTGTGGGTGGTACTCACCGATACTGAGTACCGCCACTTATGCTAACTCATAACAGGTAATATTTGTAATCATCATGTAAATACTCTAGTTTTCACAATAGGGGGCTGCAAAATATATCAAAAATTGTAAATAATGTTGTCCCTTTGCTTTTCTCAAAGTTACATAGCAGAATGTATCAATCAATAATCAATGAGTACCGGCACCTTTTTTGACTACCGGCACTTTTTTTTTTTTTTTTTTTTCACAAAAAAGCACTGATACAGTGTACATGCAATTACCAGTATTTAGGTCAGACAAGTCGCCCATTAAGAGATAGAATCAGAGAACACCTCTTAAAAATAAAATGGGGTAACTGCAAACACTTACTGTCAAAACACTTCAAAGAAGTTCACAGCCAAAAAGTAACAGGGTTGCAATATTGGGGAAGTAAGAAATTGGTTAAGAACAGAGGTAAAGTTCTAGAAAAAGATCTGCAATATGCAGAAGCAGAATTAATTTTTAAATTCAAAACACTAACCCCTAATGGTTTGAATGCAGATTTCGACCTTAATCCATTCATATAGCAGCAGGAATAACAATAGGACTATAGCATACTACAATATAGTATAGATCATTATAAAGATAACAAAATTATTAACATATCCTGTCTGTTGAATGTGTATTTAACATGAACTATCTCATATAGATTATTTTTAATTTTAACATATGAGCTAAATGCAGTCTATTGTAAAGCTTCTTTATATCAAAAGTAAGTTGAAAATCACCAATACGACTTTGAAAGAGAAGAACACTTGTAATTAATATGTTAATTCACAATATGCCCCTTTAAATTCTGGGAGAGCAAATTGGATAGGAGGAGTCCAAAAGGATATAAAAACCACAGTATTTGAATCCAACAGCTATAAACTTTTTATAAAGGTGCAGGATACAGCACCGAAACGCGTAAAACAAATCTATCTGAACTGGATTCAAGTCTGAGAGTGCACTCTCCAATATTTGATTAAAGACTGGAAAATTGGAACTTTTTGATTGTTAGCCAATCAGGAGATTCAGAAAGATCTCGTGACCGCATCAGTCTGAGTGAGACGCTGAGACACAGAGAACAAACACGCTGGAAGTTAGCAGCAGATTTGGAGCTCATATGCAGTCAGAGAATCAGTGGTATTAGTCGTGGCTGAGAACAACACGGAGGTCCGGTAAGAGGGTTAGAGGGGTCATCTTTACACTTTCACTTATTCAACAAACAGGCTTTATCTGCCTTCACAATAAGGATTGTTATTCTATAACTCACGAACTATGTGACACCACACTGCACATCAAGCTAATTTGAACCAATAACAGGTTTCATTTGCCTTCACAATAACTTTGACCACATTTCACAAGAAGGCTTGTTAATTTATCACTCATGGACCAAGTGACACCACATTGCACATCAAGCACATTTGAACCAATATCTTTTCAGAGGTCTGCCTATGCTCAGACGGATTTTTTAAAACTGGTTTAATATTTTAATTATTATTGTCACCACAATATGACTAAGTGTCTGTTTTTAAGTTATGAATTTCAGGTTTTATATAGAATTTTTAGTAGCTATGTGCTGAGGTTTATATTTATCTCTGATGTAAAATACATTTTGTGTGTTATACAATTTTGTGTACATCTAATCCTTATCACCTAGATTTTTTTAGCGCTCCCCAGACTCTTTTTTCTAAAGACGTGGAAGTAGCCTTCTGGCCCTTGCAACGTCCTAAAAATACTACAAATAGACTATGAGATAGACAAAAAAAAATTGTAGCTTGTATATAACATTTTAATGCCCTGTCAACCTCTAAATTGTGTAACAGTCTTTCATTTGAAGACTTAGGATTAGGACATAAAGAAACAACCACAATATCCTGATCTATATTTTTTGTAGAAACCACTTTCGGTAAAAAAAAACAGGAATCATACATAAAACCACCTTGTCCTGATGGAACACCAAATAAGGTGGGTCACAAGACAATGCTGACAATTCCGAAACTATTCTAGCTGGAAAGATAGCCAACAAAAAGAGAACCTTCCAAGAAATTAGCTTAACATCCAAAGAATGCATTAGTTCGAATGGAGGAGATTGAAGAATTCTAAGGACAAAATTAAGGCTCCAAGGGGGAGAAACTAGTTTAACAATCGGCCTGATTCTGACCAGCGCTTGAGCAAAAGCTTGAATATCCGGTATGCGAGCTAACTTTCTATGAAGTAAAACAGAAAGAGCTGAAATCTGACCCTTAAGAGAGCTAGCTGATAAACCCTTATCCAGACCCTCCTGAAGGAACTGAAGAATATGAAGTATCCTTAAAGAATGTCAAGAATAACCTCTTACAGAACACCAAGAAAGGTAAACCTTCTAAAATCTTAGTAGATCCTTCTTGTAACAGGTTTGTGAGCCTGGATTAAGGAATCTATCACAGAGTCAGAGAAACCTCTCTGAGTCAAAATCAACCATTCAACCTCCCAAGCAGTCAAGATGAGAGATTGCAGGTTCTGATAAAAGAAGGGAACTTGAGTGAGAAGGTCTGGAAACTAAGGAAGGTGCCAATGAGGAGAGCTGGACATGGGTACTAGGTCAGCATACCAGGTCCTTCATGGCTAAGTTGGAGCTATCAGAATAGCTGACACATTCTCCTGCCTAATTCGTGCCACCACTCTGGGAAGAAAAACTATTGGAGGAAATACATAAACCAGATGATACCTCCTTGGGGACAAGAAGGCCCTGAAATTAAAAACCTCTTCACTCAGGTGAGAAATTCTAAAATGATCCTCCAGCTCTGCGAGATCCCTAGTAAAATATTCAAAAGGCAGATTTTGCTTTACTGCTCTTGCTTCTCCTGCATTTCTGTATGTGAAGGAGAGACAAGACCAGTGCAATATAACACTACATGACTGAAAGTTCTGCTGCATTTACACTTTTTGCTTAATATTTTATATCACCTTACCCTTAAGATTACATTTTATTACATTTAAATTTAGCATTTTTTATTTTTTTATTTTATTTTGTATACAGCAGTGTATTTAGAATTGTGATTTTACAAATTCAGATTATGCCTTCACAGTTTCCGTGTAACTTTAACAAATTAGGCTCAAACTTTGTACATTTAAAGGGACAGTTGACACTAAAATTGTTATTGTTTAAAAAGTTAGGATAATACCTTTACTACCCATTCCCCAGCTTTGCACAGCCAACATTGATATATTAATATACTTTATAACATTTAAACCTCTTAAGCCTGTTTCTAAGCCACCAAAAACATCCTTTATCACATGCTTTTTTATTTGCTTTTCACAACAGGAGACTGCTAGTTCATGTGGGCCATATAGAAAAAATTGTGTTCACACCCGAGGAGTTATTTAAGAGTTAGCACAACACAGTACTAAATGCAAGTCAATAGATAATAAATAAAAAGTGTTGTGATCAGGGAGCTTTTGTCTATATTTTAGTATATATTACTTTTCTGTTAGTAAAAATAGGTCTATGATGAATTTTAAGCAAACTTCACCTACATACAGTTGGTTAGACAAATTAGTGAGACCAGCTTGTTTAAAATGCTTACAAAATTTTACAAGACTGGTGTGAGAGCTTCAGACATACCCTGAAAACTCATCTGTTCAGCCCAGGGAACTGCCCTATCCCTCACACTTTCTGAAACTGTCAGTTTACAATGGAGAACATTCAAAGTGCAATGTAATTTGTAAAAGATATACAAACATATACAAAGTATGATCCTAAGTAATTAAAGTAACATAAACTTTCAAAGCATAATCAGAACTACTAGATCACAAACATATACAAATAAGAAAGTGCAAAGCTTAAATGCAATAATACTGAAAGGACCCAGTTTATAATGTGCAGTAATTTGAAATACAGTGCACAAAATGTAAGTGTAACAAAACTCTCATATTATGCAGTGCTATATACTGGGCTTGTCTCTGCTTCACATACATAAATGAGAGAGATATTGCAGTGCTGGAGAGTTCCACCCTTTTTATTTTGTGAAGTCTGAACTACAATTTCTCTCCAAGCTGGAGAATCTTTGAGCATGAAGGCTTATGGCATCTATTAGTTCCGCCTGTGGATCTCTCCATCTTGATCTGTATGAGACAGCTTGTGATTCAGATGAGATGCCATCAGGTCTATCTCTGGTAGACCCCAACAAACAATCAACTGCTGAAATATCTCCTGATTGAGAGACCATTCCCCTGGGTGCAGCCCCTGACAACTCAGGTAATCCGCTTCCCAGTTCTCCACCCTCATAATGTGAATGGCAGAGATGGTACATTGATGAGTCTCCGCCCAAGACAGAATGTGAGACACCTCTTGAATTGGCAGGGTGATTGATGCATGCCACTGTAGTGATGAATGGTACAGATGAATGGTACAGAGCAAAGTTGAGGCCAAACTTGTAATGCATTGAAAATTGCCCTGAGCTCAAGAATGTTGATAGGTAAGGACACTTACTTAGAAGCTCAAACACCTTGAGCCCTTAGGAGACCCCAAACTGCTCCCCAAACTGATAGGCTGGCATCGGTGGTAATTATCTCCCACGATGGACGAAGAAACCTCATAGCGCGAAATAATGGTTCAGGGATATCCATCAAGAGAGAGCCTCTGGTTATCGGATCCAATCTGATGATTTGAGATAGATCAGAATGATCTCTGTTCCACTGATGTAACATACAAAGTTGAAGGGGACACAACTGAAATCATGCAAATGGAATTGCATTTGATGCTGCTACCATGAGCCTCACGACTTTTATGCATTTGGCCACAGATGGGAAAATAGAAGACTGGAGACTCTGACAAGCAGACTGAAGTTTGAGATGATGTTGATCCATCAGATATAGCTTCATGTCCACAGAATCTATGATAACTCCTAAAAAGTACACTGTTTTCTTAAGAGTTAAAGAACTTTTCTTTACGTTTATCTTCCAACCATGATTGCAAAAAAAACAAAGTAGTTTCTCCGTATGACTGACTGCAAGAGGAAAAGATGGAGCCTGGACCAATATATCATCCAGGTAAGGAGCTTGTGCCCAAATTACAGACAAAAGAGCTCACAAAACATTTGTAAAGATACTGGGAGCTGTAGCTAGGCCAAAGGGTAGAGCTACAAAAACTGATAATGCTTGTCTTGAAAGGCAAACCATAGAAACTTGTAATGATCTTGATGAATTGGAAAATGTAAATATGCATCCTTCAGGTCCACTGTTGACATACACTGGCCCTGAAGAACCAGAGGAAGAATTGATCCGATTATTTCAATCTTGAATGATGGGACCTTCAAAAACTGGTTAAGAGATGTTAGATCTAGGATGGGTCTAAAAGTCCACTCCTTCTTTGTTATAACAAACAGATTTTAATAAAAGACTGTGCCCTGTTCCTATAACGGAACTGGAAATATGACCTTTATCTCTTTGAGGTCTCGAACACACTGAAATAAAGCCGCTCTTTTTCTGGTCTTTGAGAAATGTGTGACAAGAGGAGTCTCCACCTGGGAGGGCAACATCTGAAACCTATTCTGTAACCCTGAGAGATTATCTCTAGGACCCAAGGGTCCTGAAAAGACCTAAAAAAGGCTTAGTCTGCCCCCTACAGGAGTGGAATCCGGATTGGGGGCCATACCTTCATACAGATTTGGACTCTTCAGCAGTCTTCTTGTTTTGCTTAGGCTTGCTCCACACTGGATTTGGTCTCCACATAGGTTTGGAAGATTCTGTCTTCTGGGAAGGAGAAGAACACTGGTTCCTGTTCTGAAGAAAGGAACAAGATGGATTTCCAAACCTCCCCTTAGGTCTAGACTTCTTCTCCTGAGGTAGGAAAGCACCCTTACCCCTTGTTACAGTAATTGAGTCTAAACCCGGACCAAATAGACTCTTGCCCTTAAAAGGCAAAGACAATAGTCTGGATTTTAAGACCATGTCAGCTGACCATGAATTCAGCCAAAGAGCTCTATGAGACAAAACTGCTACAGCTGTATTTTTTGCATTAATGTGAATGAGCTGAATGATAGCATCACAGATTAAAGAATTTGCTTTCTTCAAAAAAATAATTTTATCCTGAATGTCGTCTAAGGGGGATTCACCCGAATCAGATCAGATAAAAAGTTGCACCAAAATATGCAGCTACAGCTACTGCAGCAATGCTTATGGCAGGTTGAAACATTAAAAACCCCTCTGTCCTTTCCCTCTCCTGACACGGCAAAGAACTACTGGGAGGGAAGGGGAAGGGAAGGGGAAGTGACAGGGACACTTAAACACTGGTATGGGGTCTCTTTGCCTCCTCCTGGTGGCCAGGCGATGTATTTCCCAAGTGTAATTATCTCGTAGACTCTCACAACCATTAGAAAGAAATGTTTATTTGGTCCCATATTTTAATATTCATTATTCTGCTCTATATTGTACTTTACCTCCTACAATTAATTTATCTACGAAAATAGTTAAATATAACACACATAAGAAATATGCATTAAATGTAGTGAAAAGTGAATACATACCTCTCCCTCCCCTTTAGAAGCAAAGTAGTTCATCTCTACCACATCAACAAGTTTGATAAAATTACAAGGTAATGGGGCCCCAACATGTCCTAAAAATAAATTAACAAATTGGTTGTGTTAGATGCAATCTCATTTATCATCACGCATTTATCATAATGCAATTATGTTCAATAGGGTAAAACAAACTGGTCATGATTCTAAAAAATGCAAGTATTTTCAGTAAGAATATGTCTATGTTCCAGTTATAAAGCACACCTACATGACATATTAGAACAATTATATTGACCATTTAATGCACATTTATACAATTAAACGATTTGTGTTTAAAGGGATATATTACTCTTTTTTTCTATAATGTATATAATAGAGCAGCAGTTAAACTTACTAAAATGTTTTGACATAAAAAGGGGTTACATTTAAAAGTTGTTTAAAGGGACATTATACACTCATTTTTTCTTTGCATAATTGTTTTGTAGATCAGTGGCGTCACTAGGGTTGGTGTCACCCGGGGCGGTATCTCATGGTGTCACCCCCCCCCCCCCTCCCCACTCCACACTTATTTTTTTTTTTTTTCTAATGTTACTCCTAAATCGTAACTCCCATATAACACTGAATGTAATAGCAATAGTAGTGACAATTTGACATACACCTTCAAATAATACATGAAAAAAATGAATTAGAAAGATAAATGTTTTTTCAAAATGTAAACTTTACTGAAATAAATTAAATAACACAAAATAAAACAGGAACAAATACACTCCCATGCCATGTCTAACTGTAACATTAAACTTTACTGAAATAAATTAAATAACACAAAATAAAACAGGAACAAATACACTCCAATTTGTAACATTAAACTTTTCTGAAATAAATTAAATAACACAAAAATAAAACAGGAACAAATACACTCCCATTTGTAACAATAAACTTTTCAGGAATAAATTAAATAACATAAATAAAACAGGAACAAATACACAAGTATTTAGTGAACAGCTCAACTAAATTAGAACTTTGCTTTCCTGGCCTTCAAAGCTGCGAAATTGTTAATTACTTCATGGAAATCAATGTCTTTCGCTAAATCACTTTCAATGGATAATATCGAAAGATCAGAAAGCCTTGACTGTCCCATCGTAGATCGCAGATAATTCTTAATAAGTTTAAGCTTTGAAAAGCTCCTCTCACATGAAGCCACAGACACACAGATTGTCAGAAATAATTTTAGGCTCAGTGACAGGGTTGGAAGAGATTCTATGAAGTCCCATTTAGCTATAAATGTCAAAACTTCTAATGTTGCCCAGTCTTTGACTTCTTCCAGATCAATCTGTGCTGCTTTCAGGTGCCTTCTCAGCCTTGGTATTTCAAGGAAAAGCTCACTCTCAGATACCTCATCATAGAAATTGGACAGTTTTGGAATGGACACCTTTAATTCTTCTTCAGTGGCAGATATGAGACTCTTAGCTTGAACTGCCTCAAACATGCCTGCTACTTCCATGATGGCTCTTGATCTGTTTTGGATTTCAGAATGAAAGCGATCAATGCACTCAAGCATCCCCCTCTTATTTTCTTCTTGCAGACTGAGTCCAGCATCTCTTGCCTGCTCCCCTGGCATCCTCTTCTTGAACCTGGCTCTTCTCTCTACTGCAATTCCATATTCCTCAGATTTTAAAAGAGCCTGTTCAATTGCATTTTCCACTAGGCGAATACGTTCCTCGTACAGAAAAAGTCTTAGCGTCTCTAGCTTTGTCACCACTTTGTCGAGACTTAAGCCCTTAGTCTGCAGGTACTGCTGTGCATCATTAACTTCCTGAAGTACATCAGACCAGAAGTACAGGTAGCACAGAAAAGTGAAATCAGAGAGAGCATTCAAAAGAACTTGTGCTGCTCCTCTTGTCTCCAAATTTTCATCTGGATCACAAAGATCTCCAATCGCCTCTACAAACTTATCAAATTTTTCTTTTACTGGCTTAACTGCAGCATGATGAGCACTCCAGCGTGTTGTTGATAGCCTTTTCACTGACATTCCAGTATGGTCAATTAATACATCCCATCGATGGGTGGAAGCAGAAAAGAAAGAAAACATTGTCTGAAGAGTTCCAAAAAATGTCACACATGATGCATTTTCAGCAAAAGAGTGCTGCCCGCACAAGTTGAGTGAATGGTCCACACATCCATTAAAAATAGCTTTTTTGTTCTTTTCCTTAAGAATTGACTGTACACCTCCATGTTTTCCAGCCATAGTGGCAGCATTATCATAGCCCTGAGCGCGGCACATCATTATGTCCAATCCATCACTTTCCATTTTTTTGAGAATTTCAGAACTGAGGTCAGCAGCTTTTTTCCCCTTTAAAGGGAAAAATCCTAGAAATACTTCTTTTACTTCAACTTTCCTATTGCTGATTTTTACATATCTGATCACTTCTGACATCTGGTCAGTATGGGATATGTCAGGTGTGCTGTCAAACATGATTCCAAAGTACTTTGCAGACTTTATCTCCATGACAAGCTTCTCCTTCACATGATTTGCCAGGACACATATAAACTCATTCTGAGTTTTTGGTGCAAGATATGAAACCGATACTTTAAGTTTACATGTGCTCCGCTTTAATCTAATTAGGTGCTCTTTCAGTACTGAATCATATTTTGAAAGCATCTCAACCATCTCAAGAAAGTTCCCTTTATTGAATGAAGATTCATCTTCCTTGTGGCCACGGAATGCCAGATTCTGTTTGGCAAGAAACAATGTGATGTCAAGCAATCTGTGCAAGATGTCCCTCCACTTTTTCTTCTCAATTTCCATCAAGGCAATATTTTCGGCATCAATGGTTTTGTGCATTTTCAGTCCTGCTGCCAAAGTTTTCCAATTTTCAAGGCAACGTAGGTGATCTTCAGATGTCTCGTGGTTATGTACTTTCGGGTTCAGTTTCCACCACTTCTGAAACCCAGTCACAAATTTGGATATGGTATCTGTAGCACTGATGGCAAACAGTCGGCAGCAAAAACAGTATAAATTCTCACTGACAGGTGAGTAAACCATCCAAGATCGCAGAATTTTCTCGCCATTAGGCATCATCTTGTAAAACCACTCTTTTGAAAGTTGGCGCACAGCTCCCTTTATTTCAGCTTTTGCATCTGGCCTTTTCACAACACTGAAAGGACCATCTTTATTCTGAAAAGAAGCACTTCCCTTTTTGATGATTTCAACCCGAAAATGGTCTGGAACTGGTATCTCCCAGAAAGAAACATCACTTAAAATTTGCAAATCTTTCTCCTTAATGGCAATTATCTCTTGTACAGTATCATGGCTATGGCTAGAGTCACTTTCAGCACTCTCTTCTGCTTCAGATTCTGCCATTTCTGCTCCTTGCTCTTCTACTTCAGATTCTGCCATTTCCACTTCTTGCTCTTCTGCAGAATGCATGCTAGCAATGGCATCCGAAGAATCAGCTATATCAATCGGAGACTGACAAGCAGTGTCTTTAGATGAACCCTGGCCATCATCCGGTCTTTTAACATACTGAAGCATGGATCCAGCAAGTGTTTTGATTGATTTAGTTCTTGCCTCTTTTGCTTTTCTTTGCTGGCATCCACTTGGCCTCTTTGATTTATGCACTCCATGTGGCATGATAGAATATTCCTGCAATAATAATGAAATATATCCTATTAAAGCAAACAAAATGGCTTTTTCATTGATGTTCTACAATCTTTTTAAATGTCAACTGCTTTGTGCACCAAGCCCAAGGTGAATCAAGGTGGGCTCTCAAGGCTTCAGGATAGTCTTGAGAAGTCCAAATCACTCATTGGCCTATTATTTTTTGGTATCTATCCTTCCTTTGTTGAAAGAGCAACAAAGCACTACTGGGAGCTGGAGGGATATGTGCAGCCACCAATCATCAGCTAGCTCCCAATAGTGCATTGCTGCTATTAAGCCTATCTAGGTATACTAGCGAGTAGCGATTCAATAGAAAATATGAAGACAACAAAGCAAATGACATAATAGAAGCACATGGCAAAGTTTTTTAAATTTATATACTTTATCTGAACCTTAAAAGAAAAAAAAAATGGGTTTCATACTTTCATATCTCTGTCAGGGTTTGGATGTAAGGACATGGTATATATGTTTTCCTAGGAATTCACCAAAACGTCTAAACAAATGCAATAGTGATATCATGTTTACACCTATATAGACCACTGGTTAATGAAACATATCCTCAGTGCTCAGGCCTCCCTTACAGGCCAGATTTTTAGGATTACCTTGGGTGAGAGCATGTAAAATAATTGTAATCAGCTTATTATTTCACCTGTGCTCTAGTTCAGATATCCTGAAAATCTGGCTTGTTAGGGTGGCATGAGGACACGTTTGAAACCAGTACTATAGACCCATAATTATGATAATTAGCCCAATGGCCACATATAAAAGGAACATCAGTTTTATTGCATTCCAGAGAAGCAGGGTTTCACCACTTGGATAAGCACAAGATAAATTGAACTGAAAACATACGAGCATAACAAGAAAGCTGGAGAAACTAACAGAAAAGTCTTGCTTGTATGCAACTCAATTGATCACTGGCTGTCGCTGATAAGGACAACTCCCAAAATTCCACAAGCATAAATAAAGCATTAAAAGTTGCTTTATTTACCACAAGAACATTCATTACCAAAATACATCCTCATATTCTTTTAAGATGCATTTAGAAAAAAAAACAACACACACTATTCAGAACATGCTGTGATCTTATCCAAGATGTCATCATAGAAAATGCAGCATGTCTGCAGAAAGAACATGACACATGCAGGAACTAGTGCTGTTACTTTGCTGTGCTGTTTAGGAACACCTAAAAGACTGGTGTCAGTGGTGTAGTAGATTTCTCTTTAAATCACAGATGGTATTAAGTGTATGTATTACAGATCATGTACAAGCAATCACTCAAGCACTGCAGTCAGGTCTGGCTGTAATATAATAATATTGCAGGCATCTACTTCTCATACAATACAAGTGACAGCTGTGTGAAGCTAGGTAGGTTGGTAATGTGAGCAATACAGGCCTGTAATAATTTTGCACTTAGCCTCACGAAATATTTGATGACATTTTAAGAATGTTCCGACTGAGTGCAGTAATATATTACAGGCCTGTATTGCTTACATTATTTATTTCAAGTTAAAAAAACAAAAATTCTCTAGTCACATATGCTGCATTTAATATGCATGTATGCCTAAGTTTGCAGCACAAAAAAGACTGCAGCACAAAAGGCCACAAAAAGTCTGAAAGTTTATATTTTGTGAATGACTGCTTGTACAGTATTTAATGATAGCCTCACTAAATATTTTAGGAAATGTTAATGTTCCTGGATATCATTAACGACTGTAGAAGCATTCACAAAATATAAACTATCATTCTGAGTTTTTGTGGCTTTTTTTTGTACCAGTTATAGTCAGAAAAGGAAAGAAATATAAAATACAGGTTATTAATAAGGAAAAATAATGGGGGGAACGGAAAAGAAAGAAAACAGTGATACAGGGATTAAAAAAAATAATAATATTTTAATACTCTAAACAGAAAAAAAAGCAGATGGTAAGAATGTCATTCTGAAATCTATATTTCAAATCTAAGTGCAATGATATCCATGGTGGTAGTCTAATACATAGAACCAAACAGATTAAGATGTGAAAATGTATGTGTTGCACTTGCAATACATGATTATATAGCCGCTGCCCTCTAATAAACCATTTCCAAATCATACACATTTTAAATGGTATGTTAGCTTCTACAGCCAAATCAAATGACAAATAAAGCCCAAGCAATTAGCAAATACCAGAAACAACACCATAATGCTTTTTGAACATTTTGTATATTCCTGCCAGGCATTTTTGCAACACAGATTCCAGCCTTACAGCATTTGTCTGATCTCTACTAAGACTCTACATGGCGGCAGGCATGCATGATGCATAGTAATATAATATAATAATATAATATTACTTTATGCATGTCTTACTAGGGACAAATACTGTAAGGAAATATTTATATGCAGCATAAAGCAGTAAAGCTAGCTGAGGGCAGTGAGATCAGGGCCCTCTCACCCTGATCCTACTGCCCTCACATTTAATCTATTTACCCCTTTAGAAGTGACATCTATTATCCATAAAAGAAAAACAGATAAGATGGAACTTACGTTCATTTAAAGGGACAGTATACTGTCAAATTGTTTTCCCTTAAAGGGACATTAAAACCAAAAAAATTCTTTCATAATTCAGACAGAGAATACAATTTTAAACAACATTCCAATTTACTTCCATTATCTAATTTGCATCATTCTTTAGTTATCCTTTGTTAAAGAAATAGCAATGAACACGGGTGAGCCAATCACATGAGGCATCTATGTGCAGCCACCAATCAGATGCTACTGAGAATATCTAGATTACATTATCTCTGCTATATCCCACTGGGAGTGAAGTTTCTTCTACTTGCTGTGTTTACAAAGCTTATCTAGTATAGCTTGGACCACAAACTTTCAGCATAGGTAGGGATACCACATGCTAAATCAACTATTTCAAATGCAAATATAAGGGTAAAGGAGCTACTTGTAAACAAATTAATACACTCCAGCAGGTAAAGTGGATCATTGGGAACAAATTAAAGGGGAGAAAATTTTTGAGTAAACTGTCCCTTTAATCATCCATCTGTATTTTGTAATTAATTGCATTTACAAACATTAAGAACAGCAAATAAATAATTAGTTTAGTATTAACACCAGAGGTCTTTGATGCTATAAATCTTACTTTTATTTATTTGAATATGATAATAAGCATCAAATCAATAATCCTTCCTGGAGCTGGAGGTTGCATTGCACTTCCAGAGGTTTTTTAAAATCCTCTAGAAGTGCAATGCAACCTTGAACCTAATGACAGAAACACAATTCAGTGCCTCTGGGGAGAGAGATTTCTTTTTTACTGACTGGTTAAATGCCTTTCCCAGGAAGGATTATTGATAACAAAACAATTATTTGATAAGATTAAAGGGCCAGCCTTACACTTACTTACTGAAACTTTCAAGCAATGTGATCATAGTAATATTTACATTTTAAAGGCTTGCTTGCCCAAAAGAAAATGATAATGAATACACAAAGAAATCACAATCACATTGTTGTAAGCAAAGCAATTGTAAATATGAATGAATTTCAATCGATTGTGTCGTGTGACTTTTTGGCCAGGCTTACTACTAGTACTAGTACTCAGTGGTGACCGTGTGTATCATATCATACTACCGTGTAGACCACTGACCACCAGACCAGTCACCAGACCACCTCCCCACCCTCACCTGTCCTGATCTCAGAATAGATCAGACAGATTACTAAAAAAATAGAAGAAGATCAAGATGATGAATGATCACTGTCAGTCAGTCTGTCACAGACAGTACACACCGACATGATGATCTGACACGTGACCCCCGCACACACAGCACTGACTGAGATCATGAATGAATGATGACACACACTGACAGTGACAGACAGTGACTTACCCTAATTCACGTTCAGGGTGGTGGTTCACTCTTTCACTTGGCACTTGGCGCTTGCTGCCGCCCTACCAGCCTGCCGCAGTGCTGCTCTGCCTACTACAGTTGTGTTGTGTCGCAGCACGTCGTCCCGCTCTCGGCTGCTCCCGCTCTCTCTATAGTGACGTCGTCTTCCTCCTGAGTCCTGCGCATGCGCAGTCACTAGTGTTGTCACTATTTGCTCCCTGCCTGCGCCCTGTTCATCTCCGGTCACGTTCCTACTCACTGGGTGGTGCTGCATGTGCTGAGGAGGATTGGAACGTGACTGTCTGTCTGTGGCTGCATACGTTGGTTGGGTCACTCACACGGACGGGACAGAGTCGGACCCCCCCCCCCCCATATTACATTAATTAAAAAGAACTTGAAGTTAAGTTAAGTGATACGAACAACGCCACACAATCACTTACTCAGAAATAAAAAGTTAAACATAACAGAAAACAACACAGGCTGGTGGTGGTGGTGTCACCCCCCTTTATGGTGTCACCCGGGTGCGGGCCGCCCCCCCCACCCCCCCCTAGTGACGCCACTGTTGTAGATGATCTATTTATATAGCCCATAAAGTTTTTTTTTAAAATAAATGTATAGTTTTGCTTATTTTTAAATAACATTGCTCTGATTTTCAGATTCCTAACCAAGCCCCAAAGTTTTATGTGAATACTGTCAGCTACCTTCTCCAGCTTGCTCCTGTTTGTGTAAAGGGTCTTTTCATATGCAAAAGAAGGGGGAGGGGGGAGTGTCTACTTGCAGTGGGCTTTCCAGTTACCTTTTCAACAGAGCCAAACTGACAGCTTCTAAGTACGTTTTTAAACAGTTTTATACTGGATTTTTATATCAGTATCTGTGCATCTTATTCTTTATAGTAGTGTCTATTACATGCAGTTATATGAAAATGAGTGTATACTGTCCCTTTAAGGAAAAACTAACAGGAAGTGACAGAAAATAATTTGCACTTATTTATAATTCTTATTGTTATGATTACTACTACTACTTTTAATTACTTGAAGTATTAGATGACTGCAGAGGAAGATTGTACTATATTTTCATATGGAAGCATCAGAGCTGCCATAGCTATTGAGTTCAGCTAGATTAATACTCTGCAGTTATAAAATGCAATAACTCTTACCTGAGGTCCAGTCCCCTGGAGTAGTGAAGGTACATCCAGCAGTACATTCTGTCTGTCCATAGCCTTCATAAACCTATCACAGATATAATTAAAGACAGACTGTTTATGTCAGGATTTTGAACATCCTTTCATGTAGATTTATTCCTCATTGAAGAGATTCTTCAAACCCTTTGACAAACCAATATTTAAAAAAATAATAATAATCATAATATTATAACTGTCTAAATTATTGTCACTGCAAAGCAACCAGATAAAGGCTTCCTTCAGGGCCAGGCTGGGAATAAAAAGCAGCACATGAAACATTTGAAGTCCAGCCCTATATTCTGTTAAATCTGTACACACCCTATTTTTCTCAAGGGGATTATTGGGATATTCCTTCCCAAAATATATTTTATTACTTTTTAATTTATAGAAATGGCAGCCTGTTGTTATATAGACACCCTACAACCCAATTTAATCCATGATTCCCTTTCACAGTGTGAAAATGATAATATATAAAGTGTGATCCGGAGACGTGTTATCTCATGGTCCTTGTCAGCGCATCTAATATCTCACAAAAAGTACTGAAAAAGGGTAGCTTGCCATGGCACACAACAATGCAGTATAATAATAATAACAACAGTGTTTATTATGAACTTATTGCATTAACATAAATCAACGTATAAAGCAAGACAGTGATTAAACTATAAACACTTATCTTCAGGTTTCAAATATGGCATTAATATCAACATACAAGGGAGCACATTAGTCTCATAGCTATATGCAGCGTTATCATGGAGAACCACACAGTATACGTAACAGGTGCTTTTCCCCAAAAGATTCTCCGTCAATCTAATCTGCCCCCATAAGCAAAGCTAATAATTAAAACTGTTAGTGTAGCAGGCGTGTCTATAGTATATATATACATACTGTGTATATATTCTCTAATAAGCAAAGTTGAAACATAAACTGCTAATTCATTAACTGTATGATTAATTATTTCTGTATGGAATCCTGAAAAGTTTCCAATCCCTTGGGCACTTAAAACAGTGTACCACTCTGTCTCACAGTGTGACTTGACTAGACCCTAGAAACCATTCAAAAGATGGCCAGCCCCAGCTCGTGCAGCTCACTAGGAAATGTCCTGGCATCCTGGTAGGCCAATCCAGTCTTTGTTTTCATTATTTAACGGAAGAAAAAAAATGCAAAAGGACAACCATGTGGCAAAATGAAAACATTTTGTGTTAATCATGTGTTATCCTGATGGTCTGTTGAAATATTCAAAGAAAAGGAGTGTGTCCAAGCAACGCTGCTCATCTGCATTTTGCTGCAGTCCCCGATTCCTCCTAGAAGGTAGCACCCCCAAACAAGTGGTATCCCTAAGTGCCTCGTCAAATTGCTGACAACATACTAAAAGACCGACTTGATCCCTTGCACCCTACTAGATCGACACCCCTTTTAAGAAGTGGTGGACTGTAGCTCAATTCTGGTCCGGCGTTTACCTCATCTCCTTGACAAAATATGCATTGTTATGTACAATGTACATTATTTAAAGTATTGGAGATATTTTAAAAGGGAATTAATAATTGCTTACTATTATTTAAAATAATATATATTTGAAAATATATGTTTATATTTCAAATAATATTAAGCAACTATTAAATCCCTTTTACGATATCTACAATACTTTAAACAATATGCATTGTACATGACAAAGCATATAATTTAACCCCTTAATGACCGCAGCACTTTTCCATTTTCTGTCCGTTTGGGACCAAGGCTATTTTTACATTTTTGCGGTGTTTGTGTTTAGCTGTAATTTTCCTCTTACTCATTTACTGTACCCACACATATTATATACCGTTTTTCTCGCCATTAAATGGGCTTTCTAAAGATACCATTATTTTTATCATATCTTATAATTTACTCTAATTTTTTACAAAATATGAGGAAAAAATGGAAAAAAACACACTTTTTCTAACTTTGACCCCCAAAATCTGTTACACATCTACAACCACCAAAAAAATCCCATGCTAAATAGTTTCTAAATTTTGTTCTGAGTTTAGAAATACCCAATGTTTACATTTTCTTTGCTTTTTTTGCAAGTTATAGGTCCATAAATACAAGTAGCACTTTGCTATTTCCAAACCACTTTTTTTCAAAATGAGTGCTAGTTACATTGGGACACTGATATCTTTCAGGAATCCCTGAATATCCATTGACATGTATATATTTTTTTTTAGAAGACATCCCAAAGTATTGATCTAGGCCCATTTTGGTATATTTCATGCCACCATTTCACCGCCAAATGCGATCAAATAAAAAAAATTGTTCACTTTTTCACAAATTTTTTCACAAACTTTAGGTTTCTCACTGAAATCATTTACAAACAGCTTGTGCAATTATAGCATAAATGGTTGTAAATTCTTCTCTGGGATCCCCTTTGTTCATAAATAGCAGACATATATGGCTTTGGCATTGCTTTTTGGTAATTAGAAGGCTGCTAAATGCCACTGCGCACCACACGTGTTTTATGCCCAGCAGTGAAGGGGTTAATTAGGGAGCATGTAGGGAGCTTGTATGGTTAATTTTAGCTTTAGTGTAGTGTAGTAGACAACCCCAAGTATTGATCTAGGCCCATTTTGGTATATTTCATGCCACCATTTCACCACCATATGCGATCAAATTTAAAAAAACGTTAAATTTTTCACAATTTTAGGTTTCTCACTGAAATTATTTACAAACAGCTTGTGCAATTATGGCACAAATGGTTGTAAATGCTTCTCTGGGATCCCCTTTGTTCAGAAATAGCAGACATATATGACTTCAGCGTTGCTTTTTGGTAATTAGAAGGCCGCTAAATGCTGCTGCGCATCACACGTATATTATGGCTAGCAGTGAAGGGGTTAATTAGGTAGTTTGTAGGGAGCTTGCAGGGTTAATTTTAGCTTTAGTGTAGAGATCAGCCTCCCACCTGACACATCAGACCCCCTGATCCCTCCCAAACAGCTCCCTTCCCTCCCCCATCCCGCAATTGTCCCCGCCATCTTAAGTACTGGCAGAAAGTCTGCCAGTACTAAAATAAAAGGTTTTTTTAATTTGTTCTTTTTTTTTTTTTTAGCATATTTACATATGCTGCTTTGTAGAATCCCCCCTTAGCCCCCAACCTCCCTGATCCACCCCCAAAACGGCTCTCTTACCCTCCTCCTCTGCATTATTGGGGGCCATCTTGGGTACTGGCAGCTGTCTGCCAGTACCCAGTTTCAAGAAAAAAACGTTTTTTTAAAAAAAAAAAATAGAAATTCTGTAGTGTAGCTTCACCCCCCCTCACAGACAAACCCCAACACCTTAATTGATTAATAAAAAAAAACTTTTATTCCCTTTTTTTTGCTTTTTTTTTTAACTTTTTTTCTGTAGTGTAGCGGTTCCCACCCGCTCCCTCCCCGTGCACGCGCACGCGTCAGTGCGCGCCCCCGATCACCCACGCCCACGATCCCGCCCCTCCTGCACGTCGCCAAGGCCATCGATGGCCACCACCCGCCTCCCACCAGCCTCCCACCCACCAATGCGGTAAGCCAACAATCTCCGGTGCAGAGAGGGCCACAGAGTGGCTCTCTCTGCACCGGATGGCTTAAAAAGGTTATTGCAGGATGCCTCGATATCGAGGCATCACTGCAATAACCGGAAAGCAGCTGGAAGCGAGCAGGATCGCTTCCAGCTGCTTTCCAGACCGAGGACGTGCAGGGTACGTCCTTGGTCGTTAAGGGTATTTTTTTAGAGGACGTACCCTGCACGTCCTCGGTCGTTAAGGGGTTAAACATTGACCCTTAATCTGCCATAACCTAAAACTAACTGTAGAACCTAAGGCCCTACACATAAACATTCAATATTTAAAATGATGCATTGTTATGTAGAATGCAGAATATTTAAATATTTGCATATAAATTAAAAGGTAATGTTGCTTGTTGTGTTTATTATTTCTAATTAATGACAGTATAATTAATATTATAAGAGAAAGAATGTGTGGGGAGCGCTAAAAATAGTATGATAAGTTGTCTATGACATACAAAAAATGTATTCTCTTAAAATCTGAAACATATTACTATTAAAAAACTAAGCACATTACTTTTAAAAACTATGCACATTACTATTAAAAAACTAAGCACATCACTATTAAAAAATATAAGAATCCTAAAAACAGACACTGAATCCTATTGGGGCCACAAATACTAGTAAAAAGGTTCATCAAAGAAGACAGCCATCTGTTTGCATGCAGACACCTGTGATGATTTCGTATTCAGCTGCACAAATAAGCTTATGTCTTTAAGTAGTATATTACCAGGCAGTCCTTAAGTAGTGTATTATCAGGCCGTCTTGTTAGTTGCCAAAATTAAGGAGGACAGTTTAGTCCTGTTAATTACTGGATAAGTGAAAGTATAAAGTAGACCCCACTGACCCTCTTACTGGACCTCCGTGTGTTTTCAGCTGCAACTAATACTGCTTTTCCTCTGACCGCATATGAGCTCCAAATCTTCTGCTAGCATCCAGCGTGTTTGTTTTCTGGGTATACTTCCACTTATCCAGTAACTAACAGGACTAAACTGTCCTCCTTAATTTTGGCAACTAACAAGAAGGCCTGATAATACACTACTTAAGGACTGCCTGGTAATATACTACTTAAAGACATAAGCTTATTTGTGCAGCTGAATACGAATCATCACAGGTGTCTGCATGCAAACAGACGGCTGTCTTATTTGATTAACCTTTTTACTAGTATTTGTGGCCACAATAGGATTCAGTGTCTGTTTTTAGGTTTGTTATATTTTTAATAGTGATGTGCTTAGTTTTTAATAGTGATTTTAAGAGAATAAATTAGTTGTATGTCATAGACAACTTATCATATTTGTGTGTTTCTATCCATATCACCTAGCTCCCCAAACCTTCTTTCTCTTCTAACCATTCCATATCTGAGTATTGGGAGATCTCAGAATACTGCGGGGTAGCCCTTTTAGGTGAGAGTAATTTAGTTCATTAAATACCTTTTACGCATAGTAATTAATATTATAAGTCTACATAACTGCATGCATGTTATGTAAAAATATAATTTAATGATACTGACTACTATAACATAAATATATATTAACATATATATCTATGTTATCATTAATAAACACAACAAGTTAACATAAATACATTTTAATGTATATGCAATACTTAAACCATTATGCAATATACATGCATAGCTGTTTAAATATTGAACATCAATGCAAGGCCTGACAACATTATTTCTACAATCTTTTAAATAAAATGTATGGTCATGTATAATGGATATATAAATTAAAATGTAGATATTCTTGCTTGATACATTTATTATTGTAAATATAAATATATTTTTAAAATAGATACTTATGTTAAGTTGCATTATCATTATAGTATTACATAACTGGATGCCTTTTGTAACACAGATATCAATTTTAAAATATATATTTATGTTTACAATAATAAACGCAACAAGAAAAAAAATACATATTATTTTATATACAATAGTTAAAAGAATATGCATCATACATAAGAATGCATAATATTTTAAAAATTGTAGAAAAATGCACTATTATTCCATAAATTGCCCTAACCTAATCAACCCCAATACAGGTATGAGGGATGGTTAGGCGATTAAGGCCTAATAAATGGTATCCATCAATAATTACCTAATCAACCCCCATACAGGTATAAGGGGTGGTTAGGAGATTAAGGCCTACAAAATACTAACTAACAATATTCACCTAATCAACTCCATCCAGGTATGGGGGGTTGTTTAGAAGATGAAAGCCTAAACCGCCATCTCCCAATGCAAACTAGAACTACACTAAAAAAAAAAACTAAACCCTAACACTAAAATATATTTAAATAGCCCTTAAAAGGGCCCTTTATAGGGCATTGCATTAAAGTGACCAGCTCTTTGGAAAAATAAAAAAAAAAATACAAAGACCCCACATTAAAGTAACTCCCCAAAATAACAAAATCGAACCCAAAAAACCTAGGCTAGAAAATAAAAAATAAAAAATTGTGGTTGTTTTTTTAATTGTATACTATATCTGATATATGAATTGTAGGCCTCTTTAAACAACAAGCTAATTTTTGTCAGAAGACAATACACAAAAAGTATTGATAACACCTACAACTGTAATATCAGGTTTTGTAAGATGCCCTTGAAGAGATCTATACTTCTAAGACAGAAGGGTACATTATTTATTATATAACAAATTGACTTGGCTTTCACAATTCACTTTAAATTTACCTGACATCCAAGAGCTGCTCGTAGAAATCCCAGAACAGTAGGGGAGGCTGGTGCTGCACCTGTTACAATCATTCTAACACAACCTCCAAGGCTTGCCTGTATTTAAGAAAAAAGGCTAACTTTATATTCTTATTGTATAAAGCATTTTATTCTTAATAGATATGACTTGTATAGTTTATATTAATCATACTGCTTATCTGATCTGATGAAAAACTATTGATAAAACTATCACACATACAGAAGTAAGATTACAATTAAGCAGATTTATTTTAATGGTGTTAGGTACTTTTTTTAACATTGTAGTTATTTTAGCTATACTCGTTTTCTTACCTGTACTTTATTAAAAAGTAGCCTATCCCATATACTATTGTTTCGAATAATTCCTCTGCGCACTTCTGCCTCCTTTCTTTTAGATGCAAATTCAAGTATCCAGCGCTTAACTGGTGTATCTGCTTGGCTAAAGATCTGGTACACAGTAAAATGAAACAAATGTCTTTAATGATAATTGTAAAAAGTTACGTTAGCAGTTCATTACAGTATTAAAATGATTGTGGCCTAGGGCACATAAACCTGTGCTTGAGGAAGCAGGAGTTAGGTGGAAAGAAAACTTTTAAATGTAGTTGTACAGCATGATGATGAACCTCCCCTATACTGGACCAGATTACAACTGTCGTGCAAGCAATATCGTCTTTTTGCGCCTGACGGAAAGAGTGCTTATACAGGTATACCTCACTTTACAGCGCTTCACTTTACAGCGCTTCGCTAATACAGCGCTTTGTGGTGCTGAAGTTCAATCTTTGAAACAGTGCTGTAATCTTCGTGAGATTGCAGAAAAGTAACTGGCAACACTTTGTTATGCACAGTTCACCGTCTACAGCATTACAGTGCAATCTGTGTCTCAGTGCTATAGTCTGGCAAATTTTACTACAGTAATTGTCACTATTTTACAGGTACAGTATTTATTGAATACTAATTGAATATTGTGCTGTGCTAGGGTTAAACTAAACGTAGCACTAATGCACCCCTAACATATGTTAGTTCAGACATGTTTTCAAGTTTTTAAACACACGGGCAAGTGAAAGGAAAGCTAAAACTGCCTTGTTTCACTTTAAGGCGGTTTTCACTTTACAGCGGGGCTCCAGTACCTAACCCGCTGTATGAGCGGGGTATACCTGTATTACAAGTTGCAAGAGGGCAATCACATTTTACGTTCATCAGGTTAGCACGACTGAAAACCTTGAGTAGAGGATAGTGCTTAAAAAAGAAAGTTACACTAAACATAATATGAATACATTTAAAAATCCATAGAATATAATATGTATATATATATATATATATATATATATATATATATATATATATATACAGTATATAAATAATAATTATTAATTATTATAATACATTCTGTAACAAATTCTAAAAAAATCCATAGAATATATATACTGTACATTTTTACAGTAGGTATAATAATTATTATAAATATGTTTTAATATTTCAAGAAGAAATATGTGCACTAACCCGACACTGCGTTAGACCTAAATCATGAAAGACAAAACGCGTTATGTATATTTTACATTCCTATGATCTTCACAAAGAAAAAAATGCAATTGTTATTAAAGGGACAGTCTACCATAGAATTGTTATTGTTTTAAAAGATAGATAATCCCTTTATTACCCATTCCCCAGTTTTGCATAACCAACACAGTTATATTAATATACTTTTTACTTCTGTGATTACCTTGTATCTAAGAACCTTCATCCAGCCCCCTGATCACATGACTGTGACTGTTTATTATCTATTGTCTTAAATTTAGCATTGGTTTGTGCTAAATCTTAAATAACCCCCTGTGCCTGAACACAGTGTTATCTTTATGGCCCATGTGTACTTTCTGTCTCTTTGTGTTGAAAAGAGATTTAAAAAGAATGTGATAAGAGGCAGCCCTCAAAGGCTTAGAAATTAGCATATGAGCCTACCTATGTTTAGTTTAAACTAAGAATACCAAGAGATGAAAGCAAATTTGATGATAAAAGTAAATTGGAAAGTTGATTAAAATTAAAAGTCCTATCTGAATAATGAAAGTTTAATTTATACTAGACTGTCCCTTTAATTAATTATATATATAGTTCTATATATATCTGATAATGTTAATGCAAAAAAGCATATCCATACCTATAGAGGAATAGATATACTGTTATAGGTATATACAGATAATATATATAGTAATATATATTTACAATAAAAACAACATTGTCCTATATGTGAAGAACATTGAAATGTGAAATATGCATAACAAGTGTTTGTTTTTTTTCTTCTGCGCTCTCCATTGAAGTCTATGGGGGAGAATAAGTTAATGTGGTCCTTTGTCCTTAGTTCTTTGTTTAGCACACATTGGGTTTTGCTTGTGCAAACTTTTTACTTTCAACTTGTAATACGTGCCCTACCCGATGCACACAACAAGCTTACTTCTAGCAAAGTTTACGCGCAAGCGAAAGTGCTAAATAGTGCACCACTTGTGATCTAGCCCACTATGTTTTATTTATAAATTTTATAACAAATCAAGTAAGCCCAGTTATCTAGAAGGGCCTGAGTCCTGTCACCCAGTTGTGAGAAATACATAATATATAAGGGAAGCACAAAAACTAAATACACCACTGATCATAACCATTACAATTCTATGATGTGTTTAGAAAACAAATTTTCAAATGTATAACATGTTGTTGTGGTGCATGTATTTTCCACCAGAAGAGCTGTGAGAGTGGCACTTTATTTCATAGACCAGTACTGCACAAATATGCACTTTTTGTTAGTATAAAAATCAAAGTAAGCAGCTTTAACTTAACCTTTTTAATGTTTATAGTGATATGTCAGAAAGAAGGAAGAGAGAAAAAATAGAAACCACCGAGGGAGAGGGATAAAGGAGAGAGGGAAGAGTGAAAATATAGAGAGAAGAGATAGCAAAGAGAGAGAAGACAGAAGGAAGTGAGAGAGAAAGTAGGAGGATAAAAGCAAGAAGAGAACAGAGAGAAAGAACAGAGAGGAGAGAAAATGAGGGAAGAGAAGAAGATGTAAGAGAGAAAGCAGAGGGAGAGATGAATGTAGAATAGATTGCAGAGAGGAAGATGAGTGAGAAAAGAGTAAAAACAGAGGAGAAGTAAGTGTGAGAAGTGGGAAATGAGAAAAAGAAAAGAGTAGGAAGAGGCAGACAGAAGGGACGAAGAGGAGGAGAGAGAGGTTAAGGAGATGAAAGAAGAGAGAAGAACAGAGTGGAGAGCGAAAGAAGAGAGAGAATGAAATTGGAGAGAGGACAAGGTGAGGAGAGGGAAAACATTTAAACATAGTAAGATGGAGACAAGAAAAAGAAAAATAAGAGAAGCCGTGAGAGAGAAACAGGGGGAGAGAGGAGAGAAAGACAATAAAGAGAAAGAGAAGAGGGAGTACAGGGAGTGCAGAATTATTAGGCAAATGAGTATTTTGACCACATCATCCTCTTTATGCATGTTGTCTTACTCCAAGCTGTATAGGCTCGAAAGCCTACTACCAATTAAGCATATTAGGTGATGTGCATCTCTGTAATGAGAAGGGGTGTGGTCTAATGACATCAACACCCTATATCAGGTGTGCATAATTATTAGGCAACTTCCTTTCCTTTGGCAAAATGGGTCAAAAGAAGGACTTGACAGGCTCAGAAAAGTCAAAAATAGTGAGATATCTTGCAGAGGGATGCAGCACTCTTAAAATTGCAAAGCTTCTGAAGCGTGATCATCGAACAATCAAGCGTTTCATTCAAAATAGTCAACAGGGTCGCAAGAAGCGTGTGGAAAAACCAAGGCGCAAAATAACTGCCCATGAACTGAGAAAAGTCAAGCGTGCAGCTGCCAAGATGCCACTTGCCACCAGTTTGGCCATATTTCAGAGCTGCTACATCACTGGAGTGCCCAAGAGCACACGGTGTGCAATACTCAGAGACATGGCCAAGGTAAGAAAGGCTGAAAGACGACCACCACTGAACAAGACACACAAGCTGAAACGTCAAGACTGGGCAAAGAAATATCTCAAGACTGATTTTTCTAAGGTTTTATGGACTGATGAAATGAGAGTGAGTCTTGATGGGCCAGATGGATGGGCCCGTGGCTGGATTGGTAAAGGGCAGAGAGCTCCAGTCCGACTCAGACGCCAGCAAGGTGGAGGTGGAGTACTGGTTTGGGCTGGTATCATCAAAGATGAGCTTGTGGGGCCTTTTTGGGTTGAGGATGGAGTCAAGCTCAACTCCCAGTCCTACTGCCAGTTTCTGGAAGACACCTTCTTCAAGCAGTGGTACAGGAAGAAGTCTGCATCCTTCAAGAAAAACATGATTTTCATGCAGGACAATGCTCCATCACATGCGTCCAAGTAATCCACAGCGTGGCTGGCAAGAAAGGGTATAAAAGAAGAAAATCTAATGACATGGCCTCCTTGTTCACCTGATCTGAACCCCATTGAGAACCTGTGGTCCATCATCAAATGTGAGATTTACAAGGAGGGAAAACAGTACACCTCTCTGAACAGTGTCTGGGAGGCTGTGGTTGCTGCTGCACGCAATGTTGATGGTGAACAGATCAAAACACTGACAGAATCCATGGATGGCAGGCTTTTGAGTGTCCTTGCAAAGAAAGGTGGCTATATTGGTCACTGATTTGTTTTTGTTTTGTTTTTGAATGTCAGAAATGTATATTTGTGAATGTTGAGATGTTATATTGGTATCACTGGTAAAAATAAATAATTGAAATGGGTATATATTTGTTTTTTGTTAAGTTGCCTAATAATTATGCACAGTAATAGTCACCTGCACACACAGATATCCCCCTAAAATAGCTATAACTAAAAACAAACTAAAAACTACTTCCAAAACTATTCAGCTTTGATATTAATGAGTTTTTTGGGTTCATTGAGAACATGGTTGTTGTTCAATAATAAAATTAATCCTCAAAAATACAACTTGCCTAATAATTCTGCACTCCCTGTATAAGAGAGAGGGAAAAGAGGAGAAAGGAAAGGAGATGAGGGGAGAGAGAATAGTGTAAACATGGTACGGAGAGAGGAGGGACAAGAGAGCAAGGAGAGAGGGAGAGAAAGAGAGAAAAATAGAAAGTGACAGCAGCGGAGAAATATTTTTTATTGAAAGCACAGGGTATCATAAACAAAACAAATAATAATTCAAAGCAAATTAGCTAATATATAGTATACACAGTAAAACTATGGAATATCTCAAACCCCTGGCACTGAAGTGGCTAAATGGCACTAGAAAACATTTAGATAATCATAGCTACATTTATTAAATTAAAGGGACAGTCTAGTCCAAAATAAACTTTCATGATTCAGATAGGGTATGTCATTTTAAACAATTTTCAAATTTACTTTTATCACCAATTTTGCTTTGTTCTCTTGGTATTCTTTGAAAGCTAAACCTAGGAGGTTCATATGTTAATTTCTAAGCCCTTGAAGGCCACCCAGGGTATTTTCACCACTAGAGGCTGTTAGTTCATGTGTGTCATATAGATAACACTGTGCTCACGCACGTGGAGCTCCTATGAGCCAGCACAGGTTGGCTAAAATGCAAGTCTGTCAAAAGAACTGAAATAAGGGGGCAGTTTGCAGAGGCTTATATAAAAGTTAATCACATAGGTAAAAAGTGTATTTATATAACTGTGTTGGTTATCCAAAACTAGGGAATGGGTAATAAAGGGATTATCTATCTTTTAAAACAATAAAAATTCTAGTGTAGACTGTCCCTTTAATATATTTGTCTGACAGTGTTTTCTTGCGGGATACTAATTTAATTATCTTTCTTTCAGTTTTCTAAATAATACAATATTTTTCCCAGAATTATCAGCATTCATATGTATGAACCATGCTTTCGCCTAGATTACGAGTTTTGCGGTAATCTTAAAAAGCAGCATTAGCCGGTCCTAACGCTGCTTTTTAACGCCCACTGGTATTACGAGTCTTGCAGGTACAGGTCAACCGCTCACTTTTTTGGCCAGACTTGGCAATATCGCAAATCCACTTACGTAAATTGCGTATCCTCTTTTTTTCAATGGGACTTGCATAGCGCCAGTATTACGAGTCTGCAAAAAAGTGAGCGGTAGACCCTCTCCTGTCAAGACTGGTACTGCATTTTAAAGTCAGTAGTTAAGAGTTTTACACTACAAAGCAGTAGCATAAAACTCTAAAGTGCTAAAAAGTACACAAACACCCATAAACTACCTATTAACCCCTAAACCGAGGCCCTCCCACATCGCAAACACTAAAAGAAAAATGTTAACCCCTAATCTGCCGAACCGGACATCGCCACCACTATAATAAATATATTAACCCCTAAACCGCCGCACTCCCGCCTTGCAAACACTAGTTAAATATTATTAACCCCTAATCTGCGGTCCCTAACATCGCCGTCACCTACCTACATTTATTAACCCCTAATCTGCCGCCCCCAACGTCGCCGCCACTATATTAAAGTTATTAACCCCTAAATCTAAGTTTAACCCAAACACCCCCTAACTTAAATATAATTAAAATAAATCTAACTAAAAATTCCTATCATTAACTAAATTATTCCTATTTAAAACTAAATACTTACCTGTAAAATAAACCCTAAACTAGCTACAATATAACTAATAGTTACATTGTAGCTATCTTAGGTTTTTTTTTATTTTACAGGCAAGTTTGTATTTATTTTAACTAGTTAGAATAGTTAGCAAATAGTTATTAACTATTTAATAACTACCTAGCTAAAATAAATACAAAAGTACCTGTAAAATAAAACCTAACCTAAGTTACAATTACACTTAACACCAGTGGCGTCGCTACAGGGGGGGCTAGGGGGGCATTTGCCCCCCCCCCAGAATATGGCTTGCCCCCCCCGCCAGCCCCGGCACTTCTATAATGCTGGAGGAGGAGGAGGAGTATTTTGTGTTTGTGCATATCTTTTTGTTCTGGTAACGGTTGCTTTTTATTTTGAGACAAGACAGATGTTAGATCAACAAAAAACATGTTTAGAAATTAGAATTAGTACTGTAGTAGCTAGTAGTAGTCACTCTGAGGTCAGATGAGGAGAGCTGAGGCTAAGGCGGGTAAATTGTGCAGCGGCAGCGCGCCTCCCAGTCACAGACCCCTGTGTTCAATTTAGATTCTGGAAGAAGTTGGAAACAACCCACACACCATGACACAGCACGTGCCTCATGCCGGCTCTCCACACAGCACTCCTACCCAGCCATGAAATAGCAAAATATGGCATGCATGCTGGCAATTGCTCCTCCTCCTCCAGATCAGTTCCAGACGGTCATGTTCCTTCACAGGCTCCACAGCAAAAGGAATATGACCGGAGACTCTGGAGAGGAAGAGGGAGGAGGAGCCAGCCAGGAGCCAGCAGGTGATGTGTCTGTGTGTGCAGATTCTGCAGCGCGGGGGAAGGAGCAGGCACTGGCTGAGTGTGGACTGCTGTGGTGGCGCAGACAGTGTGGCACTGTCAGAAAGACCGGTCCCGGTTCGTGACGACGTCCAAAGAGAAGAGAGCTGATTTGGGGTAAGAGGAAGGATCATACTCAGATAGACAGAGTGTAAACCGTTGTGACAATTTCCAAACGTTAAAAAAAAAAGTCCCCAAATTTGTAAATTTACTTTTTACCATACCATTACCAGGCATCAACTAACTGTATATCTACTTCCTTCTTGCCAATTGTGTGTAAGTTGACTTTAGAAGCAGGTCAATCTCATTCTCAAATTCTCAATCATTAAAAAAAATTAAAAAGCATAACCAGATGGGGGTAAGAACCGTAAGAACTAAGAAGAGAATAATACACGTTGATGAATGAATGATTCACTCTGTTGATATAGCACTTTATTTCCTAAGCAGTAATCAATATTTATTATAACAAATTAGTTTGCATTCATATTATGGTAGACACAGAAGTGTGCATGTGTATTGTGCACTATATGTATCATATTGCTACAAACATTTAAAATATTGCTGCTATAGTGCTTAATACACATGCACACTTCTGAGTCTACCTCAGTATGCTCTCTTGGATACCAAGAGAAGAAATAGGTAAATAGAAGTAAGCAATTAGTTTATATATTTTGTATTGTATCTGCTGTTCTTTTACTCCCATGATGCCAATCAAATTATGAGCAATCAGATCTTTTCTTATTCAAACCTTATTCAGTAAGACACCCTCATATGATGGCATGGCTCTGCACCCTTAAAAAGTATAGACTAGTCCAAATTAAAAATTCATGATTACATTTTTCTAATTTAATACTTTGATCATTTTTTCTTCATTCTATTGGTATCTTTTAAAAAAAAAAGTAAATATGTAAGCTTAGGACCTGGTCCATTTTTGGTTCAACACCAGGGTAGCGCTTGTTAATTGGTGACTACATTTAGACACCAATCAGAAATCCCTACCCAGGTTCTGAACCAATAATTGGCTAGCTCCTAAGCTTACATTCTTGCTTTTTCCACTAAAGATACCAAGAGAATGAAGAAAAAATTATATTAGGAGTAAATTAGAAAGTTGCTTAAAATTGCTTGCTCTATCTGAATCATGAAAGTCTAATTTTGAATAGACTATCCGTTTAACATCCTGATTGTGAATTAGCTTGTCTTTTAAGTATTTGGTTGGTAGAATTAAAAGGTATCATTGCATATCGCATTACTCTGGTATTTTGGAATCTTATTTATATATTTTTATTTAGTTTATTTTCAGTGGTATGATTTAGTGGTGAAAATTATTAGTGTCCGCCCCCCCAGTTTGACTGTGGTATCTTATGTGCCCCCCCTATATATTTTTCCTAGAGTCGCCACTGCTTAACACTACACTATAATTAAATAAATTAACTAAATTAAATACAATTAAATAAATTACATACAATTAGCTAAATTAAATTAAATTAAACCCCCCACTAAATTAAATTAAACCCCCCACTAAATTACAAAAAATAATAAACAAATTACAGATATTTAAACTAATTACACCTAATCTAATAGCCCTATTAAAATAAAAACAGCCCCCCCCCAAAATTAAAAAAAACCCCTAGCCTAAACTAAACTACCAAAAGCCCTTAAAAGGGCCTTTTGCGGGGCATTGCCCCAAAGTAATCTGCTCTTTCACCTGTAAAAAAATACAAACAATCCCCCCAACAGTAAAACCCACCACCCACACAACCAAACCCCCAAATAAAACCCTAACTAAAAAAACCTATCAGCATCAGCCAATAGGATTTTTTCTACCTTAATTCCGATTGGCTGATAGAATTCTATCAGCCAATCGGAATCTAAGGGACGCCATCTTGGATGACGTCACTTAAAGGTACCTGCATTCTGTGTTAGTCATCGCCAGAAGAGGATGCTCCGCGTCGGATGTCTTGAAGATGGACCCGCTCCGCGCCAGATGGATGAAGATAGAAGATGCCGTCTGGATGAAGACTTCTGCCCGTCTGGAGGACCACTTCTGCCCGGCTTGGATGAAAACTTCTGCCCATCTGGAGGACCACTTCGCCCGGCTTGGATGAAGTCGTCTCCCGGTAAGTCGATCTTCAGGGGGTTAGTGTTAGGTTTTTTTAAGGGTTTATTGGGTGGGTTTTATTTTTTAGATTAGGGTTTGGGCGGCAAAAGAGCTAACTGCCCTTTTAAGGGCAATGCCCATCCAAATGCCCTTTTCAGGTCAATGGGGAGCTTAGGTTTTTTTAGTTAGGTTTTTATTTGGGGGGTTGGTTGTGTGGGTGGTGGGTTTTACTGTTGGGGGGGTTGTGTGTATTTTTTTACAGGTAAAAGAGCTGATTATTTTGGGGCAATGCCCCGCAAAAGGCCCTTTTAAGGGCTATTGGTAGTTTAGTTTAGGCTAGGGTTTTTTTTTATTTTGGGGGGGGGCTTTTTTATTTTAATAGGGCTATTAGATTAGGTGTAATTAGTTTAAATTTCTGTAATTTGTTTATTATTTTCTGTAATTTAGTGGGGGGGGGTTTGTACTTTAGCTAATTTAATTTAGCTAATTGTATGTAATTTATTTAATTGTAGTGTAGTGTAGTGTTAGGTATAATTGTAACTTAGGTTAGGTTTTATTTTACAGGTACTGTTGTATTTATTTTAGCTAGGTAGTTATTAAATAGTTAATAACTATTTAATAACTATTGTACCTAGTTAAAATAAATACAACCTTGCCTGTAAAATAAAAATAAACCCTAAGCTAGATACAATGTACCTATTAGATATATTGTAGCTAGCTTAGGGTTTATTTTATAGGTAAGTATTTAGTTTTAAATAGGAATCATTTAGGTAATGATAGGAATATTTTATTGAAATTATATTTAAGACGGCAGATTAGGGGTTAATAAATGTAGGTAGGTGGCAGCGATGTTAGGGACAGCAGATTAGGGGTTAATAATATTTAACTTATGTTTGCGATGCGGGAATGCGGCAGTTTAGGGGTTAATATGTTTATTATAGTGGCGGCGACATAGGGGGCAGCAGATTAGGGGTTAATAAGTGTAGGTAGGTTGCAGCGACATTGGCAGCGGCAGATTAGGGGTTAAAAAATAATAATGTAGGTGGCGGCGATGTTGGGGGCAGCAGATTAGGGGTTCATAAGTATATTGTAGGTGGCAGCAGTGTCCGGAGCGGCAGATTAGGGGTTAATAATATAATGTAGGTGTCGGCAATGTCGGGGACGGCAGATTAGGGGTTAATATGTGTAAGATTAGGGGTGTTTAGACTCAGGGTTCATGTTAGGGTGTTAGGTGTAAACATAAATTTTATTTTCCCATAGGAATCAATGGGGCTGCGTTAGGGAGCTTTACGCTACTTTTTTGCAGGTGTTAGACTTTTTTCAGCCGGCTCTCCCTGTTGATTCCTATGGGGAAATCGTGCACGAGCACGTTACACCAGCTCACCGTTGACTTAAGCAGCGCTGGTATTGGAGTGCGGTAATGAGGAAAATTTTGCTCAACACTCACTTCTTGTCTTTTAACGACAGGTTTCTGAAAACTCGTAATACCAGCGCTGTAGGTAAGTGAGCGTTGAGGGAAAACTGCTCGTTAGCACCGCACAGCCTCTAATGCAAAACTCGTAATCTGGACCTTTATTTCTTCATAACTGCCCATCAATAAAACTGTTTAAAGCCATCATTTTAAGGCCAAAACTGGTTATCATGAGAATTTACAAATTAAGACCAACTTGTAATTCTTGTTTGTGTAATCTGCTCATTTGTACCATACCCTCCTCAGAGCATGGCATGGTCTATTTAAAATTCAGAACAAAACAAAAGTTTGCATGCAAATAAACTATGCTCAACTTGACATTTATTTGTGAAGGATCGTCATAATGTTATAGGGCCATCAATTATTAAAGTACGATGACCCTTTAGAGTACTCACTCCATTATTCCCTTACAGTAACTGCCCTTTATCGTGAAGGCTGCCCGGACTGGTGCTAAGTCGGACCTCTAAAACTTCCAGCTCAAGACCTCTCCTACAGCCAGCATCGGCATTGCCCTACTCTGCCAACCTACCCCTTCCCTCTACATAAGTAAGCATACAGTACAAACTTTATACTAAGCCTTTTTAAAAAGCAAAATAATAATATAGCTACTTGGGCTGCAAGGCTGTGCTCACTAAAAAAAATGAAGCTGTGTGTGCAAAAAAAAAAAGGTGTGTGCGTGCACGCATGCACACCTTAGTGATAATGGTGCTATAACAGACATCCCAACCTGCAAAAACTCATTTCAGGGAGGTGGCTTCACCGGCTACCCCCCCATCCAGTGCCGCCCGGCTTGTGAGTAATAACCTATATCACTTTGCCAACAAATTTGTTTGTAGCGATATCACCCTATTTGGCGCCTTCTTTCCTTCGCTACAGATACCCCTTACCTTGTTTAATATCGGAAGAGCAGCCTGGTTTCTACACTTCGGAAACCGTCGACCACCATCATCGTTTGCTTCCTGAGCGCACCTACATAGGAGGACGATACTCTGAACTGTTTATATCCCTTAAAGAAACACTGTTTCCGGATTTGAGCCCTGTTGGATTATGGTACTTGTAGTTTCAGGGAGATTGCATTTTATTTGTGGGCATCAGGGAGCCACTATTACAATGAGGGAGACTCTCTGAACTTCAGGGAGATTTGGAATGTCTGCTATAAAGTCATGCTGGAGCAAATTGATCACCTGGTTCTGCAGTATAAACAGTCTTATTATAACTAATTTTGGTAAAAGTTCATATGGTTTCATATTTACAACTGAGACTGTATGTTCTAGGCTGATGTATGATTTCTGT
This sequence comes from Bombina bombina, assembly GCF_027579735.1. Taxonomy (NCBI): domain Eukaryota; kingdom Metazoa; phylum Chordata; class Amphibia; order Anura; family Bombinatoridae; genus Bombina; species Bombina bombina. Next base: position 436,345,397 of record NC_069504.1, on the reverse strand, counting down.
ATGTTGTTGCTTTGAGATCTTTTTGATGTTGCTGGGCTAACCAGGCGATGCTTGGGCAGTCTGGTTGTGGGACAAAATATGAGAAAATATACAGAGGCCAGAGAAAATAGCAGTAACTTGAGTTTACTTTTTCTTAAAAAGATATTCGCTACAAAAATACTAGACAGGTAACAAAGGATTTCCCATTTATACCAGCAATAAACACAAAATGATCTTAGACCAGAAGCATGTACCCAGCAACCTCCATGTACAGAAACTATATCCGTAAAAATAATGTCATATTAAAAACTTGTCCCCAGCAACACTTTTTATAGCCCTAAATATATTTCAGGTCAGATGCATATGCTGCACATATATTGAATTTGATGTCTAGGTGTATAAAGTACAATTTACTGGGTGTTAAGAGAGCAAGATGAGAAGATGGGGAGATCTAGGACAGGCTGCCACATGGATAGGGCAGCCAAGCTGTTGTAAAAGCACAATCTGGTACAGTGTTAGTTACATGGATGAGAGAAAATTGACAGCACCAGAGAGAGTATTACTGTCAACCGTACATGTACAGCTCAGTATGGAACCATGGGTATAATATAAATTAATAAGTTTAGCATAGTCAAATATAAATGTAGTCAAATGGTGGAATGTTTAAGTACATCAATCTACAGCAACTACACAACACTTAAAAATATTATATAAAAAGCATTAAAAAAATTACCTTGTCATACATTCTGTTTAGTAGTCTTGGAACAACTGGAAATATAGTAGGCCTCAAAGTCTTCATGTCATCTGATAAAAGTCGTATATCACCTTGGAAGAATCCAATTCGCCCCCCATGACAATACACCACTGACTGTTAAGAAAAGAGTAGAGAAGAAAAACATTGACTTGCAACCTTCTTAAACTTGAAAATCGAAAGTGGATTTAACCTCATGGGTTTACTAATGCAGTTCCTTTTCAGAATAAACATGTATTTTCAAATAGTCATACATGTTTGGTACCTTATAAGAATGATAAAAAAAAGGTGTAAGCTGCTTTGCTGTGTACAGATGTAAATGAGCTCCTACACTGATCAAAACAATTACTGTATATTATGTTTTAGGGTCAAATAAACTTACCATAAGCACCACAACCTCTCTGATTAGTAGAAAAAGCACAATTGTCAAAGGTAATAGCAGAAAAACAGATAAAAAATAATACAAGTACATATATTTAACCTTTTCGCTGCCATATTTTTCTTTTCAGCCATGTGCTTTAGTTATCTTTAGATTTGATTCTGGTGGAAGACTATGAATATATTAAAACTGTGTATTTTACTGGTCAATCCAGCAAATAATAACATTCTAACATACACATATTTTATGTGATTTTAGTTGAAATTTAAAATTCATAGATGCTCATAAGGTTGTCAAGAAATTTAGTCTTAAATGGACAGTCTAGACCAATACATCATTTTGATTACTTATTGATACATACAAGAGAAGTATCCTGCAACTGGCCCCACATCTATAAGCTTGTAAGTAGTACTTGAAATTTTAAAATATTCATCATTTGTTAGGAGTCAAAATTGGCCACCAAGCTCCGCCCATCTATTGCCCATATATTTTGGTATGTTTAGTTTCTCCAATTGCTATAAACTTTTCATCAGCAAACAAATGATGATTATTTAAAAGTTTTATGTACTTCTTACAAGCTACTAGATGTGGAACCCATTGCAAGATGGTTGTCTGGTATGTAACAATAAGTAATAAATAAATTGGTTAGTGTATCAAAAATGCCATTCTTAAATACTAACCGATCTGCACAGGAGGAATATGTTGAGAACAGTAACAAATTTTGAGACTTTATGTAGGAAAACTTCTCCTTTAAAACACGCTCTCTTTCTCTTACTTATTCTCTGGTCACACTCCGTACTATATTTACAGGAGGAGTACAGAATTAAACATCAATATATTCCTCATAGATTCATCAAAAAATGTTACTGCGATAAAGAGAAATCTTCCTATCTAGTGAATTGTTGGAATTGAGTATAAAAATCCTACAAAGATGGTATTTAACACTAGCTAGGTGTAAGAAAATATATAAACTCCCTAGAAAGCTATTTTGGAGATGTAATAGCCCAGTGGGAAACATGGTTCATATATGGTGGCAATGCCCCAGAATACCACCAATCTGGTTAGAAATTGTGAAGGAAGCGCCCAATTTGTTCGCAACCCCTATTCCCTTAGATCTTTGCCTATGGCAGTTTAATAAGGTACCAAAAAAAAAATTACCCCAATACAAAAGAAGCTATTTAAAATAGTAAGTAATAATTCTTATACTCAAAAAATGCAGAAGACCTGATCCTCTCACAAATAAAATGGAAACATTTATTGTCAAAGTACTATAAAAAGCATCAGTAAAAAACTTGTTCACTCAAATAAACAGGGTAGCAACAACAAAACAGTCTTACGTGTTTCAGCTTCCCCTGCCGTAATCATAGACTGAGTATTTACTCCCCTTCACAGGTTTAAATACACATCTGGTCAAATCAGTAATTCAACTAATCCAAGTCTCCCCAACTTTTCATCACTGGCAACGGGTGGAGCATTAAAGGGCTGAAGACTTGAGGTTTTATAAGTGACACTATCTATTTAGAAAAGAGCCACAAGCAGATGCCCACAGCTGATTCTAAAGAAGGCGAAGAGAACCAAAAGAAACAGTACAGCTGACGTGACTTGTCAAAGAAGTCACGGATAGTAGACCAAGAAGTGAGCATGGCAATACAGGCAACGGATGCTCACACACTACAGGGTGTCTGTGGAGAGGTCTTTGGTGTGCAGCTGAGACAAACGGACAAGCGGAAAGACTCAGTATCGAGGTGCGAGGAAGCACCGTCAGAGTGTGAGATCAACCAACAGTAAATCAGCCTGTGTGGCTATGTGTGATATGAAAGTTGATATCTCTAGCTAGTTGGTACTGAGTATAATTAAGGCTCCACATTGTGTGCCCTAGCATTGAACGCTGAAGGGAAGGAATTGTTGTCTTTTGTTTGCTAAACGTTCTTATAGCCAGAAATGGGAAAAGTATCTCTACCCCAACAATAGCACAATGGTTGCAAGAATGTAATCATTCATTACAATTAGAAGAATACTATTTTAGGAAGTCTAGATGCATTAAAGGGACATAAAACCCAATTTTTTTCTTTTATGATTAAGATAGAAAATAACATTTTAAACAACTTTCTAATTTACTTCTATTATGATATTTTCTTTTTTTCTTGTTATCCTTATTTGAAAAGCAGAAATGTAAGCTCAAGAGCGTGCACGTGTCTGCAGAACTATATGGCAGCAGTTTTGCAACAATGTTACATTAGCAGGAGCACTAGATGGCAGCACTATTTTCTGTCATGTAGTGCTTCAGGCATGTGCACGCTACCTACCTAGGTATCTCTTCAACAAAGGATAACATAAGAATGCAATATATTTGATAATGGAAGTAAATTGGAAAGTTGTTTTTAAATTGTATTCTCTATCTGAATCATGAAAGAAAAAAAAATGGGTTTAATGTCCCTTCAATATTTACATACAGATGAAAGCTGTTTGGGAGGAATATATTACTAAGAAGTTTACTATTTAATATTCTTGAATTTGCTCTGAAAAAAAATGTATGTATTTTGTATTTTTTAATCTGCTAATCAAGCGAAATGTTCAATAAGTGTATAAATTGAGGCCATTATTGTTCACAGAGGTTATTTATAATACTTTTCCGGCACTAAGTAGTCTTATGAACTATATGGAACCTGATTTTGGGTTTTGCACAAAAGACTCCAAGATTAATAACCAGGAAAGGACTGACCCAATACAAGTATATTTATTAAAACATTTAAAAACAATGACTGACCATTACAGAGTAAGCACATGGGCAGGGGCGTATTATTGCAAAGGCCAACAAGGCCGGTGCCTAGGGCGGCAGTTTTTTGGGGGCGGCATTTGTCCCAAGTCACTAAATATTTGGTATTTTTTTTTTTTTTAATTCTTTATTTATTTTTTTACATTTTTTTATTTTGAACGTGACCGGCTTTTTGCCGAGTTCACGTGACATTTTTCATCTGCTGCCGCCTGCCCGGCTTCCTGTCTGACCCGCCTTCCTGTCTGAACAGTCTGATACTCTGATTGGATCATTGGAACAAACATGAAGTCGGCCGCACATTAGCACTAACTATTAGCACTAACTGAGGTGCTCTCCTAAATGTGAGTCTGTTTGTCTATCTTAAGATCTACAATTTTGGACCAAACAATATTGGGCCATGTGGCGCTTCTGTTTTTTCTTTTTTTAGATTGCTGTTTCCTGGATCCTGGCCTGGATCTTCACAGATAGCTGCCTATATTCCTCTCCAGAGACTTTAATGCAACTATATTGCCTCTTTACCTAAGGCTTTTTGATACACCATAATATTTATTTAACCATTGTTATTTATTTCAATTATCTATTGTTATTATTTTCATTACACATTTGCTATTAAGATACATATTGTTTACTATTGTGGTTAATTGCATGGGTGTATGTATGTGTGTATATATATATGTATATGCATACAGACGCTGAGTATTGATCTCACCATTGTGACTAGTTTGTGATTGTTTATCCACATTTGATATTACCATTAATTAATATCATTTATATATTCACTTATTTATTATACTATTATATTTTTATCTATAACTCCTGACACATCAAGAAAAATTATTCTTAGCCATTATTGGTCTATATTTATCACATTGTTTTAGTTTATGTAAATAGGGCGCCCCCTCACTTTTTTGTCGCACATGGATTGATTGACTCACTGATCATGGCTGCACTTGCGCAGCGCAGGTGATCTCCTCCCGCTCCCAGGCCAGACTCTTGAGTGCCATTGACCACACTGTGACATGAAGACGACAGTCACAGTGAGTGGAATGATTGGGATCGGTGGAGGAGGTGGCTGACCCGACTCTGACTGACTAAGTTAGTTAACCCAGGTAGGAGCAGGGCACTGGGCAGCTCGGTACTGCTGGGAAGCGGTAGAGTTTCATTCATCATCATTGTGTAGTGGTAGCGTTAATTTCAAGTCAGCCTAGCCAGGAAAATATTATTTTAGTAATATTTCCCTGGCTATGCTGACTTGAAATTAACGCTACCACTACACAATGATGATGATCGGATCCACAATGTTTATTTTGCAGTGAGCTGAGCTGCAGCTAACACTGATCTCCATGTGGTAATAATTACTTCTATGGTCCACCAAATGAAGATCAGTGTTAGCACAGCTCATCACTGCAAAATAAACACATACAGCATAACGTTTTCCTCCCTACAGTACTGGATCCTCTGTGTCAGCGCAGCCAAAAGCATTCACACGCTGACAGAGTCAGAGGAGACTCAGTGTATAATCTAATTAATTATAGCTAGCTAGCCTATTACTATTACAAACAAAATAACTGAGTGTATCTCTCTCAAACAAATATTTATTAATACAGTAAATACAATGCATAGTGAGTGATTAAAGATGTCTCATCATATCACCTTATTTGAATAACTACAGACAGTTGCATCTGATTCTGAGTATGAAATGTCCAGGTTTAGGCTTAACCTCACATTGGCAGTAAATCTGCTAATTGATCGATTTTGGAGAGTGTGAAGTCTTGAGTTACAAAGCTAAGAAGCCTATATACAGTGTATATATATATATATATATATATATATATATATATATATGTGTGTGTGTTGTGTGTGTATTTGCATATATGTGTGGTGGTGTGTGTGTGCTTGTGTGTGTATGTATGGGTGGTGGTGTGTGGTGTGTGTTGTGTGTGTAACTGTGTATGTATGAGTGGTGGTGTGTGTGTGTTAAAAACATAACATAAATAAATGTAAAACATTTAAAAATATTAATGGAATTGTCTGCTGCTCAGACTTACTCAAATATAGTGTAATGCAAACACCTGGGTGTGTCTAGTTTTATTATTAGTACTCTGTGGTTTTATTATTGTACTACCTGGTGATTTTTCCGCTACTCGCTTGTGCTCTTACTCGCAAAAGTACATATATACAAAGCGTTCGGCTCTTACGGTGTCAAGAAGAAACAACAATCTGGTTTAATTAAAGCGTTTAGCACAACTGGTAAAGAAATAAATGTTAGTGTAAAAAGGCGTATTTTTTTTACACCCTGACCAAAAAAAAAAAAGTCTAAATAAATGCCTTAAAACTGGGGGGGGGGGGGGATAGGGGGGCAGCAGAATTTTGAGTGCCTAGGGCAGCACAAAACCTTAATACGCCCCTGCACATGGGACTAGTACATTACAGTACTACTTTCCTGAAATATATCAGTCTGATCCTGCCGAGTAAGTCACTGATTCCAGGCGCTATCTTCAGCGTGTAACATAGGCAGAATTTGAATAGTACAACAAAGTCCCACCCACTAAGTAAAACCCAAAAAGGCTTTATCAAGATTTTAAGGAACATTAAAGTGATGGTAAAGTATATGAATATGCAATGCTGTATTTGATTAATTTCATTCATCAATTCATATTAAATTTAGCTTATTAAGATTGAATACCTTTTAAATATGTTTAAATCTTGCCGCCATTCCTCCACCCTTCTTTTTTCTAGCATTTTTTTCTGTTACGTTTTCGCCTCGACCAATAAAAAGCCGGGCCAGCTGGCGTCCTTTGAAGACAGACACAGGCCCCTTCAAAGGAGAGCACATGCGCTGAAGTGTATTCACATTGCCATACTGTAATTTGCATACAGTGACGCGCATGCACCAGATTCCCCATAGAATGACGTAGTGAGCGGGTGAGACCACTCTCTAAGTAAACATAACTGAAGCAAGCCAGAAAAATGTATGGGGGTGAAGTAAAGATTGTTGACGCGGTGTGAGTAAAATATGTTTTTAAAAACTAAGATTGATTTTTATACAAAAAATAAAATAACTAACGATCCACATTGTGTTACCTTAAGAATAAAATTCTGTTATTAGTTTTATGAAAATTTACCATCACTTTAAGTATAGGGCCATTTTTCACCAAACTAATAAAAGAAAAAAGTGTTTGCAATAAACAATGATGTCTGATTGTGATTGCATTGGCACTGAAAAGGGTTCATGTGAAGCTGTTAACATGCTCATAATTATCCGATAGATTGTGATTAGCCCTAATATTCCTAAAAGTGTTTTCTGAAAGAGCTTGCTTTGCTTTATACAGTTTAAGCATAACTCATCATGGTCCTATGGAATAATTTACAAACATCGCTAGAACAAGCATTCTGTGAACTGTTAAAGCACAAATGTTTTACTAAATTTTATGCTACAAAAAGGTGACATTTCGAGGTACTTAGACACCTTTCTGGATATTAATATCTAGATCATTAATGTCAGGATTTTAAGGGACAGTCTACAATAGAATATTTATTGTTTTAAAAGACATATACTCTCTTTATTACCCATTCCCCAGTTTTGCATAGCCAACACAGTTATATCACAGTTATACTGTGATTACCTTGTATCTAAACATCTTATGACAGCCCTCTGATCACATGACTGTGACTATTTAACATCTATTGAGTTGCATTTAGTACTGTGTTGTGCTAACTCTTAAATAAATTCCCGGGCGTGAACACATTGTTGTCTATATGGCCACATGAACTATCAGTCTCCTGTTGTGAAAAGCAAATACAAAAGCATATGATTATGAGGCTGTAAATAGAGCCTTTAAAACAAGCAGAAATTTAGAGGTTTAAATGTTATAAAGTATATTATTATAACAATGTTGGTTGTGCAAAGCTAGGGAATGGGTAGTAAATTTATTATCTATCTTTTTAAACAATAACAATATTTGTGTAGATTGTCCCTTTAAATTTTTATAGTACTGCACAGTTGGAAGAAAAATGTGGAGAACGTTACTTCCACATTGCTTTGAATGGCGGAGTTCTAACTAATGATTAAGAAAATAATATTTTTTTCTCATTTGTAGCAGTGGCGGTCAAATGGAGGTGCTGAGGAGTGCTATGCACCTCCTAACGCAAATGTAGAATCCCAGTTGAGCTACAAGGGGCTCCGTATAGTATGTATGTGTTTTTCAACTTCTTTGCCACCTTTGTTAGCCCCCAAATATTAAGTACTAGAACCGCCAGTGATTTGCAGCTCAGAAAGGAAGAGCTGTATACTGTCTGTTTCCCTATTTCCAAATTATTATACCTTCTTAAAATGTAAATACCAGATATTTAAACATCAAACAACCCACTTTACTAAATACAGATCTAAGACTAAAGAAAAGAGGATTGTCCAAACCTATTTATTAGAAAAGATGAAACCTCCAAACTGATAGTCCATGGCAGGTATACTGAGAAGTCTAAGAGAATCAAGATTTACATATTTTAAATTATTCTTGTTAGATTCTGGTTATACAACTCAAATCATGTTCTCAGCATTGGGTTTAGGGGGCGAATTAGGAAATGTATATGAGCGCCAGCAAACAGAAAAGGCATCTACATACAAAGAGAGAAGCACTCTACTAGGAATGAACAACAGCTCAGTAGCTTATTCTATGGCGAGTTACCACCTAGGAGCAGCCTCTTTTAGCCCAGTTGTGCTTTTTACAGAGGAAAACTTTCCTGATGTATATCAGTCTGATCCCACCAAGTAAGGTCAGTCCAGCCCCAAAATATCAGGCAATTCTCCTCTGAACAAGGAAAATGACAACCCCAACCGTTGGTTTCGGCCTTCTGTGTGCCTCATCAGTGAGGTGCAGCCATATTCCTCTAAGCACACTGGGCAAGGAGTCCACATCTGGTTTCCCCCATCACTCTTAGGGAGACCTCCACAGGGTCATAATACAAAATGTATACAAAGAGATAATTGCTCTACCAGGAATAAACAACTGCTCAGTAGCTTGTTATATGGCGAGTTACCACTCGCCTCTTTTAGTCCAGTTGTGCTTTCACTGAAAAAAAGAAGAAAAGGCATCTACTCTGCAGGAAAAAATAGGTTAATTATTGGATCAAAAGGGAAAAGTAAACCTTGAAAGATTGGCAAAATGTACATACTACGAAATTTCTAGGAAAATGGATATTTCCTTTTTCACTTAGTGTTATCTTGTTAACCTCTTAACGACCAAGGACGTACAGGGTACGTCCTACAAAAACTGTCACTTAATGACCAAGGACGTACCCTGTACGTCCTCAGGGGTTTAAAGCGGTGGAAGCAATTGTGATCGCTTCCAGCAGCTTTCAAGGTATTGCAGTGATGCCTCGATATTGAGGCATCACTGCCATACCTTTTCTTACTCACCAATGCAGAGAGAGCCACAGAGGGAGGCGGGTGGGTGGCCCATCGCTGGAGTAGTTCTAGCCGCTATTCCGGGAGTTATCAGAGGTAGGCGGGAGCGACAGCGGGGGCGGGAGCACGCGTGCGCAAGGGGGGCGGGAGCACGCATACCCAGTACAGTGCACATTGTCTAAGGGAAGGAGGGAGAGGGAGGGGGGAATAATTGTTGGGAAAGGGATCTGGGAGGGGAGTAGGATATTAAGGAAGGGGCATATACACTACAAAAAAACATAATTTATGCTTACCAGATAAATTCCTTTCCTTCCGGCCACAAGGAGGAGGCAAAGACACCCCAGCCAAAGGCTTAAATATCCCTCCCACTTCCTCATTACCCCAGTCATTCTGCCGAGGGAACAAGGAAAAGTAGGAGAAACATTAGGGTATAAATGGTGCCAGAAGAATAAAATAAATAATAGGGGACCGCCCATAGACAAGAAAAAACGGGCAGGGGCTGTGGACTCTCCCTATGTGGAAGGAAAGGAATTTATCTGGAAAACATAAATTATGTTTTCCTTCCTAAGATAGGGAGAGTCCACAGCTTAATTCCTATCTGTTGGGAAAACTATACCCAAGATCCAGAGGACACAATAACGAGAAGGAACAAAAAGGAAGAGGCGGACCCTGTTAGGGAAGTCGAAGTAGCCTTCTGCCCCTTACGCTTCCCTGAATAGACAACAAACAAAGAGGAAGATTGTCTAAGAAGGTTTAGGACACAAGGAAGGAACCAGAATCTCCTGATTGATGTTGCGATCTGACACAACCTTAGGAAGAAAATTTAATTTAGTACGTAAAACTGCCTTATCTGCATGAAAAATCAGAAAAGGGGGCTCACATTGCAAGCAGAGATCTCAGAAACTCTGTGCACAGAGGCAATAGCCAATAAAAAGAGAACCTTCCAAGATAACAATTTAATGTCAATGGAAGGGAGAGGCTCAAACGGAACCTGTTGCAAAACTCGAAGAACAAGATTTAGGCTCCACGGAGGAGCCCCAGATCTAAACACAGGTCTGATCCTAATCAAACCCTTAACAAAGGCCTGCAGGTCTGGAAGCTCAGCCAGTCTCTTGTGCAATAAAACCGACAGGGCCGAAATCTGTCCCCTAAGGGAACTAGCAGAAAGGCCCTTCTCCAGTCCATCCTGGAGAAAAGATAAGATCCTGGCAACCTTAACTCTGTGCCAGGAAAAACCATGCTCTTCACACTAGAATAAGTAGGTCCCCCACACCTTGTGGTAGATATGCAGAGTAACTGGTTTACGAGCTTGAATAAGAATATCAATGACACTCTCAGATGTCTCCATGCAGTCAGCCTCAGAGAATCTAGATTTTGATGAACAAATGGACCTTGTATCAGCAGGTCTCTGCGACAAGGTAACTTCCAAGGAGGAAATAAGGACATCCCCACTAGATCCACGAACCACGTCCTTCGCGGCCATGATGGAGCAATCAGGATTACTGATACCCGCTCCTCCTTGATGCAGGCCCCCACTCGAGGAAGAAGCGGTAATGGAGGAAAAAGATATGAGTTTGAACCTCCAGGGCACTGCTAGTAAAACTATTAGATCAACTTGGGAATCCCTCGACCTCGACCCATACCTGGGTAGCTTGGTATTGAGACGGGATGCCATGAGATCTATCTCCGGCGTCCCCCACTTGCTGCATATCTCTGCAAACAACTTGGGATGGAATGACCATTCCCTTAGATGGAAGCATTGCCTGCTGAGAAATTCTGCCTCCCAGTTGTCAACACCTTGAATGTTGGTCACTGACAGCGTACAGCTGTGGCCCTCTGCCCACTCCAGAATCTTAGATACTTCTTTCATCGCCAAAGAAATTCTCGTTCCCCCCTGATGGTTTATGTAAGCCACCGAGGTTACATTGTCTGATTGGAATCTGATAAACTGGGACAAACCCAGAAATGACCAAGCCTTCAAGGCCTGTACCTTCCTGGCACCCCAAACAGCTCCCCATCCAGATAGGCTTGCTTCCGTAGTCACAATCTCCCAGGATGGTCTTAAGAAACATGTCCCTCAGACAGAGCCACCAAGAGAGCGATTCTCTCAACCGGCTGTCTAATACAATCTGTTGAGACAGATCTGAAAGATCGCCGTTCCACTGCCTCAGCATGCACAGTTGTAAAGGTCTGAGACGTAACCTGGGAAAAGGAATGATGTCCATGCAGGACACCATGAGAGCAATCACCTCCATACACTGAACCACAGAGGGGCTCAAGGAGGTCTGGAGGGCAAAACATGCTGAAGTTGGGGGCGTGTCCGTGCAGCGTTCTGGATAAGACGCATCTTCTGAAGCTCTGGTAGAATACTCAATAATCCGCTGATTATTGTACCTTAACAGAAAGAATTATACAAAGAAACTACATCCTCACTACTAGTTCTATATATCTTTGCTGTTTATATGACACCGAGATCGCAGATCGGAAATATAAGACCTAAGGCAGCGGCCTACTACTAGGTAACATCCCCCCCCCCCCGGGAGAACCGGGTTAACAGTGCAGTCAGATAAAACCTGACATACTGAATCTATTATACATCAGCTGCTCCCAACCACACTCAACATCTGAAATCAAAGACCCCTTTCTAAAAAGTGGCTTCCAGACTGACGGCATTGGGACGTGAGGGTGTCGCAAAAATGGCGGATATATCAGAGGCTATAGTGCAACTGACCACAGATGAAAGATTTGCCAGACTAGAGGCTATATGGCTGAGAATCATGCAAAAATGCTGGCCTGGCTCAGTGCTAGAAGCTGCGGAGCTACCGACCCAGTATGTGCGTGAAGGTAATTGTGAGCAGTACAGTGCAACACTAGAGGAAGAATGGCATGACCCAGGTGGGGACTGCACAGATGCAGCTAAATTGCCGCTTGCCCACTCAGCTGACGTGGAAGAACTTACTTGTGAAAGAGCAGCCCCTCAGATCTGGCAAGGCCTCTCTTACATAAACCCCACAGCTCACCCCGACAACATGGAACTGAGGATCATCACTTCTTCAGATCGAACACATCTCTCTAAGGCCCTAGATCCTCCTGTCACTACAACGATCTCGGAGGTAGTATTCACAGGGAGATTAAAAGATGCCGCGACTCTGTTACAGCCCGCTCCCATTAAGTAGCTGCATGTTTTTTTAGAATCCCCTTGCTCACCGGGGGCTGTGAGATGGATGCCTGTATCACCTAACTTGAGGGCAATCTCAGGTACTAACCTAGCAATGGCTTCTGGGACATTTGTTCTAGCTAACTTAGAGGTCTGGACTTTCACAACCAGGTATGGGGAGGCGGGAGAACCGCTCTATAAAGTCATTTATCTTGGGCATCAGGCACTGATCGGTTCATCCGCTATCACACCAAAGCTGCAAGCAGAGGCTAACAAGAGAAGTGGTGGCACCCCAGTGCGATCTCAATATAAATTGAAGACTCCATGCTACAAACATATCACGTTGGAAACGTTTATACCTCAATCCCAATCAAATGCCTATAAAAAAGAACTGGACAGTGGGGGTTAAGCCTTAAAAGTTATTATATAATATAATCATTTAATGTTCAAATTGTTTACTTAGACCTCAAACGTTCCTCTTACTTTTAACATTTGAATTTCCTGGTGTGTTAATTTAAATATCAAAATGTTCTTTTATATAGCACATTGCAGATCGGACTCACTCTGCGATTTTAACTTGCGGGTTTTCCTAATTAGACACATAGACTCAATGTACCTCACGATATAACAGCACACATTAGTACACAGCGAAAATAAATTACCCCCAGAACATCTCCCAGGCTATACTACTTTAATGGTTAACATAAGAACAGATTCTTTGCATAACATGATGCCTCATAGTTATATGGAAATCAACCCATGACTAAATATTACAAATCCCCACAAGTGGCTAACACCCCTTTTTTCACTGCAGTCTAATCATTTAGCAGTCTTGCTCACCTGTCACTTACAATAATCCAGTATGCAATCACGCCGGTGGATATGTGGTTTGGGAGCGATCTTATATTTTTGTTTCCTCTTATCTTAAAATCCCTATGTTTAAAAGAATACTTGTGCACTAGTAATCCAAAAGTGATTACGAAAGACTTTTTAAGGGACCAGAAAGAGGACAGTTTGTTTACAAGTGCTTTATCACAACAAGTGTAATTACCTTTTATGTAATCTATCTTATGTACCCTGTTTATTCATTATGTATGTCCTATCAAAAATAAATAAATAAAAAAAATTAAAAAAAACAAGCCGAAGTTAGTATGCAACATTTCTGGTCTGTTAGAAATATCCTCATGAATATGGAGTCTATTATAGTACCCAGGAATTCCACCCTGGTACTTGGGTTAAGAGAACATTTTTATCTTCCATCCATGTGGAAGAAGACTGAGAAGGGACGAAGGGATGAAAGGCTGGTGCTGGCAATGGCTAGAAGAGACCCCGGAAACTTCATAAAGATTCTTGGAGCAGTAGCTAGTCCAAACGGAAGGGCAATGAACTGGAAGTGCTGGTCCAGGAATGCAAACCTCAGGAACTGAAAGTGTACCCTGTGGATTGGAACATGAAGGTAAGCGTCCTTCAGATCTATAGTGGTCATAAACTGGCCTTCCTGAATTAAATGAAGGATGGACCTTATTGTCTCCATCTTGAAGGAAGGTACACATGAGAAATTTGTTTAAGCACTTTAGGTCCAGAATTGGGTGGAAAGTTCCCTCCTTCTTTGGGACCACGAAAAGGTTTGAATAAAACCTCAAACCTCTTTTTTCGATAGGCACCGGGACAACAACTCCTAAGGAGGATAAGTCCCGAATGCACCCTAGAAAGGCATCCCTCTTTTCTGGTCTGGTAGACAGTTGAAACAAAAATCCTGTATGTTGAAAAATCTTTCTCAGAAAGGTTTCCGTTTTCTTATCCATCGGCTTTCTGAAAGAAGAACTATCCTCAAAAGGTATAGTAGTACATTTAGCAAGCATAGAGATAGCACCATCCACCTTAAGAATGAAGCCCCACAAATCCAGTTGAGAGTCCGGGACCGGGAACATCTTTTAAAAAGTAGAGGAGGGGTATCTGGGGGGCGGAGCCAACTGTTAAGCTGAGCAGACGCAGGTACAGGGAGCTCCTGCTCTAATAAATTAACAAAGGCCATTAAATAGCCCTAAATCAACTTCCTACATAGCAAATCTGATCTAAAATAAAAAAACAGTCCTCACTGATCATACTTTGGAGCAACTCACAGAAGATCACGAAAGCAAAGGGGAAGCAGTGTCGGCGGGGACTCGGAGTCTCCCTTGTCAGTGAAGAGCCGACTTCTATTTCTGCTCCTACCGGAGCCCTCAAACCTAGGAAAGCTCTTTGCTCATAGACTTCCTACCAAGGCTCATTCCTCACCGGACCGGATCCTCTACTGAGCTGAGGGGATGGACTCTCTAATATTGGATACTCTAATTATACTGGGTTCCCGCATGGATGCCCAGTTCACTATCCTCTCTCAACACCTATCTCTCAGCCGGGAGGACTCACCTAACTGGCCAGAGGAGGATCCCAACAATTTACCCTCCCCGGTCGCATATCTACTCAAACACGATGCGATAGAGGATGCAACCGCCCAAGTACCTTTGGCATCGCACCAGCAAGCTGATCCTACCTTCAACTTCACTAAACCACTCTCGGCTCTGGCCCCGGAGCGGCCGACCGGGCCTGGGGTTAAGGTGGTCAGGATTATGAGAACCCGCTATGAAGATGACCAGCCAGATCTAGTGAAAATCAATGACGCAGATACTCACTTCACCATGGGGAGGGTAGGCGGCGATGTGGAAGACTTGCTCCTGGACAGTGGAGTGCAGTCAGAGGCCTTACCCACGAGGCAGTCTAGCAGCGATTGTGCCATGTCCCGCCAAGTGTTCTCAGTACGCAGTAAGTGACCACGATCTCAAAACGGAATGAGCATGAACGAACTGTTTTCCCTCCACAGGCTCCAGAGCCATACAATAGACAGACAATTCTATCTGGTCTTCATGATCTGGACTTTGAGCTATATTACTGGGCTGCCCTATTGTGCCTTACATGACCCCATAGTCAGGCTCCGCACTGGAGACTATTTACAAGCTCAGACTCGGTCTGGGGTAGGCTGACTTACAAAGTCATAATGCTGCATAGTTCAGTTACACAACAGACCTGTTTTCTTCACTTCTTTCTGTTTACATGTTTGTTTTTTAGGAATGCATTTACCAGGCTATTTAAGTAAGATCGTTGATTTAGATGTTAATTTAAAGAGGGCCTATACCTAATGTTCTAAATGTATTGGAATTTGCGTCCCATTGAACTTGGACACATGCATAACACACATACTAGTGTCCTGACTCCCTGAATACTCCATAATCCCAACGAGTTTGAAACTTAGTTTTATTATAAACCTCTAATAGTAGGATTGAGAAGAAGCCCTGTATAGTGTCATAACATTTCTCTTAGGTACCAATATGCCCTAGACGTTAATCACTTAATGGCGACGGCTCCACTTCTTGATGCTACCCTAGTAGCCTTACCTATTTGTCTGTGTTTTGCTATGTGTTTAGTTTATGCCTTTTACTTTCTGGAGTTGGTGGGTACTCACTCTGTTGCCCATAGGGATATATGCCAGTGTTATTGATTTGCAGCTGCTTTCACACACAGCCATTTTCAGCATGAAACATGGTCATCTCCTATGGCTATAATGAGGACCCTTAAAGTCTTAAAATAGTACCTGGTCAACAGTGATATAAGCCAGACTCTAACACATAATATCCCATACAGCTAAGTGAAACCCTACATAGCACATCTCATTTTAATTTCCTTTATTGTAATGCTAGATCCCATAACCTCACATAGTTTTACAGACAATTGTGTCTATATGCCGCACAACAGACGACATAGCTTACCAATGGAGTTGTATTCTTGGATAGTACCTAATCATACGGTATATAAAGATAACATATGATCTTTCTACAACCCTATTTAGCCTTCCCCTTATTTTAGCGATTAAAACTCTCACAATAAACTCACACCATTTTCCAGTATTCCAAATCTAAGGGAACCTCGTAGGCACCACCCATACTACATTTCATTGTAACTCACAACCGTGGCCCATTACTTATGGTTATGCAATGAAACCCGCGGGTTTGAGTAGTACAGTTCACAGAGCTCTTTGTGACTGGGTTAAAGTTTATTACATGTGTTTTTATCATTGAGATTAGCGCTGACCCATAACCATAATTGATATAGTAGACAGGTATTTTATTGTATAGTTAAGTTAAATTTGTAGGGGCCCTTCTGCTTGGACACTATAACTATACTATCTCCATATAACCCCAAGCCATAACTTCTTCCTTTATGCCTTAACCACCAACCAAGGAAAGCATTTCACATTTTATGACATACAGCATCGTCTTGGCTCCTATAATATCTAACTTTACCCTCGCCCCATAGATATACATGGTACATTAGATGCCTCTCATAGGTCCCATCTTAGTCATTGCTCTGTACATATATGGCATGTATAGACCTAGACACAAGTCCACACTGGGGTCTTACCAAAGTGGGCTCCGCCCTCCTTGCTTTTTCCTTCCCCCCCCCTACCCCCACCACAACTCGAGTGGCTCTTGCCCACTGTAATCCCTCTTTCTTCCAGTTCTCTATGACCTACTCCTGGTCATCCTAAAATCATCACAGAAATTCTTTATCTACTCTAGAGATGTGGAGACCAGATCACAATTATTAAAATATAAAATGAAGTTTCATTTCAGTTTGCCCAAGCATATATCTGGCACCTTTCTAGACACCACATAAGTTAATGTATGTTAAGCCTGGCCTAATTGTATTATTATAGTTATGTTTAGCTCTATGAGCCCTAAAAATCTATGACTTAATTTGGCATATACTTCAGTTACTCCTCTTCTACTCACATAGATAAAATGGATGATATAATATTGCATGTTGCTCTCTAATGTTAATATTCTGAATGGGCAAAGGTTGTATTTTGTATCATTTGTACTTTCTGAAACTTCAATAAAAAATCTTTAATAAAAAAAAAAAAAGTAGAGGAGGGGGAAAAGGAAGAACCAATTATTTCCCATTCATTCTTAATAATTTTGGGCATCTTAACCGGCACAGGAAAAGTCAAAGGAACTTTCCTGTCTTTGTAAACTCTGTCTAATTTAGGTATCAAAGGTTCTTCAGGCCGCGCGGCCTCTGGAACCTCTAATGTAGACAGAACCTCCTTTAATAAAAAACGCAAGTACTCAATCTAAAGGACGGTTCATCCGCAGGAGGAGGCATTAACTCATTATCAGATAACTGGGACATAATAGCTAAATCTGATAAATATTTAGATGACTCCGGGTCAGGAGAGCTATGTTTAACCTTTCTCTTGCGTTTGTTAGAGTGAGGTAATGCACTGAGGGCCACAGACATCACCATTTGTAACTGCGCAGCAAAGTCCGCAGGAAGACGGCCCCCTCTGGATGGAGGATTAGATGTGCTACGGGGAACTGCATGTGGAGTGGATAATGTAGCAAGGGTAGTAATCTCATGGGACGCCGAGTCCTGAGAGGTAGACTGCTCAGAGGGACTAAGAGCCTTAGCAGGCTTGTCTCTCTTTTTAGACTTTTTTAACGGTGTTAAGGCATGTGGAACATAATCGAGTGGGCAGGAAAACTATGGCCTCCTTACAATATAAAAAGGTATAATTTAGTACAGAAGGAGTACCTTCTAACATGTCAGAGTCCTCCATAGCTCAGGTTATACCCACAGAAGGACACAAATAAAAACTTTTTTATTGTAGAAAACTGCACCTTTATACTCCCAATGGCTGGGACACTCACCACCTCCTAGACCCAGACAGTTAACAGAGGAAACGCTCTCCTCATGTTCAAGTTTCAGCCGGAATGGAGAAAATGAACATAGACCACACCCGGTCACATGGAGTCCAAGACAGTACTTCCACTGATATTACAAGTACAGCAATTAATAGGAGCTGTGCAACACTTTCGAAAACTAAAGTGAAACCTGTTTTTTCCAGCAAAAAAAAACACAGTCTATCAGCCCAAGAAAAATGTTTTCACAAAGCAGCATGTAAATAATTAATACACTGATTAATTAACCCCAACTGTTCAATAAACCCCTTTCAGAGGATATTAACCCTGGATCCTATCAAGGTATAAAGGAGCCACACTATGACCCTGTTATTTAGTGTTTTATGTGTAAAAATGTAAACAATCTTACCTCCAGGATCTATGCTGTGGAACAGAACACAGCCTCCCAAGTCTGACAGTCTTATAGCAGCGCTCCTGACATGGACTTGAGTGAGAGAAAGCAGGCAGTGCAACTCGTCAACACTGATTGCTTAGGAGCTGTTAGCAGTAGTCTGGATGTTTTCGCAAAAAAAAGTTTTTCCTGCATCTCCAGACTCTAACTTTCATCAATACTCTCACTGAGAGGTTTACATGACTACTTAAAACTCTAGTCCTATTTTGAAGGGCAGATACCCTTTTTCAGGTCTCTCTGAATCTTCTGTCACTTCTCTGCCACCTCCTAACGTGACGAAAGGCAAAGAATGGCTGGGGTAATGAAGAAGTGGGAGGAATATTTAAGCCTATGGCTGGGGTGTCTTTGCCTCCTCCTGGTGGCCAGCTGTTGTATTTCCCAACAGTAAGGAATGAAGCCATGGACTCTTCCTATCTTAGGAAGGAAAATGGGGTTATAATAAATACAATAAAAAAATGAGCAAATTTGATCAGAAACTGGGTACTGGCAGGAACCTGCCAGTACCTAAGATGGCCACAAATAGGAATTGGAGGAGCTTAAGAGAACTGTTTGGGGGGGATCGTGGAGGTTGGGGGGTTAGGGGGGAACCTATACTGCAGAAACAATATATATATATATATATATATATATATATATATAAATGCTAAAAAAAAAAGGCTTTTATTTTAGTACTAACAGACTTTCTGCCAGTACTTAAGATGGCGGTGACAATTGTGGGGTGGGGGAGGGAAGAGAGCTGTTTGGAAGGGGTCAGGGAGGGATCAGCAGGTGGGATGTGTCAGGTGGGAGGCTTATCTCTACACTAAAGCTAAAATGAACCCTACAAGCTACCTAATTAACCCCTTCATTGCTGGGCATAATAGAAGTGTGGTGCGCAGCGGCATTTAGCGGCCTTCTAATTACCAAAAAGTAATGCCACAGCCATAAATGTCTGCTATTTCTGAACAAAGGAGATCCCAGAGAAGCATTTACAACCATTTGTGCCATAATTGTACAAGCTGTTTGTAAATAAATTCAGTGAGAAACCTAAAGTTTGTGAAAAAGTTTGTGAAAAAGTTAACTTTTTTTTTATTTGATCACATTTGGCGGGGAAATGGAGGCATGAAATATACCAAAATGGGCCTAGATCAATACTTTGGGTTGTCTACTAAAATATATATATATATATATATATATATATATACACATGTGAAGGGTTATTCCGGGATTCCTGACAGATATCAGTGTTCCAATGTAACTATCGCTAATTTTGAAGAAAAAAAATGGTTTGGAAATAGCAAAGTGCTACTTGTACTTATTGCCCTATAACTTGCAAAAAAGCAAAGAACATGTTAACATTGGGTATTTCTAAACTCAGGACAAAATTTAGAAACTATTTAACATGGGTGTTTTTGGTGGTTGTAGATGTGTAACAGATTTTGGGGGTCAAAATTAGAAAAAGTGTGCTTTTTCCATTTTTTCATAATATTTTATAAAAAAAAATATAGTAAATGATAAGATATGATGGAAATAATGGTAATTTTAGAAAATCCATTTAATGGTGAGAAAAATGCTATATAATATGTGTGGGTACAGTAAATGTAAAAATAGCCCTGGTCCCTAACGGTAAGAAAATTGGAAAATGGTCTGGTCACTAAGGGGTTAAACACTTTGTTAATTAGTGCTGCATGTATAGAACATATTTTATTCTCAGAAAACCAGATATTTCCAGATTGTTGTTTGTTTTTTTATTCGGTACATTTGTAACAGATATATTAGTTTTCTAATTTATCTTCTTCAAATAGTGAGAATAGTAAGTACCAAAATTATCCTACTGGTAGTAAATATACTTGACCAATATGTTACTAAAGTTCCATAGTTAGAGATTTTTTTTAAAGATTTTTGTCAGAAATTAAACTTGTTGTAGCCACCCTTCATTGAAAGATGATCCTTCTGTTCATGAGATGTTTTCAACTTCCCTGCAACCTCCACTCTCATCCTCACTGCATCTTATATTAAAAAAAAGCGCAATTCAAGGACACTCATGAAAGCAATGAAGAGGACCTGAATCCCAGGTATCTGTATATTACGTATTGTTTTTTTAGGGATATGGAAGAGGTATCCTGGTTCTTCCTTTTATGTGGTTCCTCAGGTAAATAACTGATATCATTGTGAGGCACCTGATTACTGTTTTAACTGTAGCTTCACTCTGAGTGGCATCAGACCCATCTATGGAAATATCGGAAGCCTCTAATATCCCCTAAAAACATTACTGTCTGATACCTAAAATATACTGTTTACATATTAAAATTGGATATTTATATTGCTATGTAAAATAGGGAAGTTATATAATTATGTAAGATAGGGAATTTCGCTGTCACAAATACATAAATGTACTGTGTTTATGCATCACAAACCACTGTAAAAAATAAATTTAAAAAAATGGACATTTACTTACAAGACATTTTATATGGCAAATAGTTATGTTTTCATTCAAAGTCACAATGCTACATATATAGAATGCATTCAAAGAAAAGATCAGTCTGAAAATAGCATGTAGATGTATTTTTTATAGTTTCATTAGCTGTTTTAATATTGACAAAATAAGTGTAAAGTTTAAGTATATATAAAGCAATGAGAGCTGCCATGTTGTAACTTAGGTTACCTTCTCTGCTGTGGCTGTGTGGAATATAAGAGTGTTCTGCACTTCCATTTCTAACAGGAACTGAAAAGCTCACAATTTCAGAATAGAATTACAGGAAAAGGGGACAAAAAAAATAATTAAGTATACTGCAGAGGGTTTTTATATATGATTTATCATTTTATATTACCATATCAAAGTATTTATATCCCTTTAACAAAAGTAAAAACATAAAAGGCACCTCCTAGTGCAATACTGTAGATGTATTCAATAAGGCCCAAAGATTCATATGTGGCCGTAAAAATCACAAACGTAGCAGCAATCCAACTCAATGAACACCCGCCAGGACCGGACTGGGACCAAAAATAGGCCCGGCCATTTTAAGGCAAAGCAGCCCACTCCACCCCTCCCCCCATTTCTTAGTTAACGGTATATATAATAATATATATTTTGTGAATGGGTTGGTATGAAAAAAAAGGAAAATATAAAAAACGATATAAAGTGATCATTCGTAAACACAAGACATATTCAATAAACTAACCATTTCAAGCTCAGAGACTTGGCAGTTGTATGTGTTGTGTCTGTATAGACTTAATAAGTGTCATACAAGACCATACTGACTCTCTGAGATGGTGTGGGGTTTGAAAATTGGTTAACAGGCCCTCAAAGCATATGTGCGTATGCTGCTAAAGACTGATAATAACTCTTACTAGAAGCATTTTTGCTAATGAAATTATATTGCAAAATGCTGCTATTTAAAATTGAAATGCACCTGTGCACTTATCAAGTTTGACCTTTCTATCCCTTTAAGGCAGGGATGGGGAACCTTGGCCCTCCAGATGTTTCAGAACTACATTTCCCATGATGCTCAACTGGACTTCAGAGTGCCTAAACATCATGGGTAATGTAGTGCTAAAACAACCCTGCTTTAAGGCAACCTTGGATAAAGTTACTTTTCTATCATGATTAATGCATACAATAAAGTGCAGGCACTGCAGGCTTCCATCTACATATAAGGTACAAACAGTTATCTTGAAAAAAAAGCCTAAAAGTAAAATCACACCTTTGTGGGTGAAATAATCATTCCTGTCTCTTAAAGGGACAGGCTACACCAGAATTTGTATTTTTTTTAAAGATAGATTCCCTTTATTACCCATTTTCCAGTTTTGCATAACCAACAGTTATATTAAAGGGACAGTCAAGTCCAAAATAAACTTTCATGATTCAAACAGGGCATGTCATTTTAAACAACTTTCCAATTTACTTTTATCACCAATTTTGCTTTGTTTTTTTGGTATTCTTAGTTGAAAGCTAAACCTAGGTAGGCTCATATGCTAATTTTTGTAGACAAGTCCAGGTTTAAG
Source organism: Bombina bombina (assembly GCF_027579735.1). Taxonomy (NCBI): domain Eukaryota; kingdom Metazoa; phylum Chordata; class Amphibia; order Anura; family Bombinatoridae; genus Bombina; species Bombina bombina. The sequence goes on along the minus strand of NC_069504.1, from coordinate 436,322,781 downwards.
AAGTGTATAAGAAGATCTTTAAAGAATGGCTAGTTACAATCCCATTTTGGGACAAAGACATTGTTTGAAAAATCTCAAAGCATGCCTGTCTGTAAATTGCTAACAGTTAACCCAATTCTGCAGGTTACAATGCAAAATAGGACTGAAATGTCTAAGCAGTTAAAGGGACAGTACACTGTAAAATAGTTTTTCCATAAATGTATTTTAAATGACTTGTTATACCAACTGCAGAGTATAAAATATTTGAGAAATTGCATTTTCGGGTTTATTTGTGTATCTGAAGTAGCTGGTTTTGTGCTTTGAAACCACAGCCTATTACAATGGGTTGAGCTTCAGGTAATATCAGATCTCATTATGTTAACACTTTGTGTACACAGACTTGCTTCCTTATCTTATATTTGTCTGGAACACCAAAGCTCAATACATAGAGAGAACAATGGCAAATTATCATTTTATTACTTAACTATCATGCCCCCCACTGAGGGTGTAATCTCTTCTGCTGCCTGTGTTTACTTAGACTTGTCAATAGCGTATACGCCAGTATCAAAACTTTCAGTATAGGTTGGGAAACCACAAGCTAAATCAGCTATTTCAAATGCTGAAATATGAGTAAAGGAGCTACTTACAACCAATTTAATACACTCTAGCAGGTAAAAAGGATCATTGGGAATAATATAAAGGGGAGAAAGTTTTTGGGTGAACTGTCCCTTTAACTTCAACACATGCAGATTTCTTCTCAAAAAGCACTTCAGCTTTGCTAACATTTAAATATGGGATATCACCAAATCCTCCCAAAAGCCAGATGCTACATAACATATACCATTGGCAAAGCAGTCTTAAATGCTACACTAGTGCATATATTATAAAAAACTATCAAATGTAACACTGGTTAATGCAGAAACCATTTAAATTTTAGTATTTAGTGATATTCCTGTATGTATTTATTATACTTTTTTAAATAGTAAAAAGGATATATTGGTGCTGCTGTGGCAATTTACAACCCGATTTTACATCTCCAGCCCTAAGAGAACATATAGGGGCATATTTATCAAGCTCCGTAAACAGAAGGCTTGCCGTAAACAGAAGTTATGAAGCAGCGGTCTGCTCTGAGGCCGCGGATAGAAATCAACGCGATCGAATACGATCAGGTTGATTGACACCCCTGCTAGCAGCCGAATGGCAGCGAATTTGCATGGGGCGGCATTGCACCAGCAGTTCACAAGAACTGCTGGTGCAATGATAAATGCAGAGAGCGTATGCTGTCGGCATTTATCGATGTGCAGCGGACATGATCCACTATATCGGATCATGTTAGCTCTCACCATAGTAAATAGTCCCCATAGACATTCATAAAAAAAATCCAACTTCTGAATAAGACAACAAAATTACATTTCATTCACTGGCCATTAACCCCCTTAAGGACCAGCGACGTACCCTGTATGTCACTGGCCTTTTTTTGGGACTTGATTGTTTTATAGCGTGGTCTTGCCACCAGCATTAAGACTGCTCTATTCCACAAAGCCTGCTGGAGGGAGGGCATTAATAGCGTGTTCTTGCTAGACTTGTGCTATTATGTCCTGAAAAAACCCTTAACGACCAGTGACATACAGGGTACATTGTGGTCATTAAGGGGTTAAAATAAAAAAGGGAAAATATGCAATGGATGCACTAAATTTGATGTTTTTTGTGTTTGTTTTTGTTCCATTGCTCACATAATACACTAGTATAAAACATTTACTAAACATAAAGAGAGAGACATGGAGAGCAAATAAAAAAGAGGGGAAATGGACAGTCAAGGACAAATGGACAGTCAAGGGGAAAGAGATATACATTATAAATAGTAATATTGCTTGCTATGCTTTTTAAATGTACATATGTTATGTTATAGAGCACTCGTACGAGTAAGTTTGTGTGAACAAATACAAGAGTACATGGGTATATGGCTTAGTCATATTAACTACTTTGGTTATTATGTGTCCATATCCACAATTTGTTGCGCTTTTGGTGGTACAGCACTGAAGGGGTTAATGATTTTATATAATACATTTTAAACATTTTTTGTTTTATACTGTATAAATTAAACTTTTTAAAGGTGTGATTTCTATTATCTGTAAATAGAATGACTAATTATTGGTTTGAAATATACAAACCATTTTAGTTACTAGTAGTAATGATTATTATATATTTGTAAATCTTGCCCTTAAAACGGCTTCCAATTTGTATTAATGACAACTCTGAGGAGTTTACATGCCCACAAACAAGATGGTGGAAGGGAGGGCTTTAACTGTGAGCTAAGATGCTTAAATTAAGAGTAGTAGGGGGGCATTACCTACCTCTGAAGAAGCGACCAATAGCATCGTGAAATGTGTCAGGCCACGCCCCCAACTCGAATTCAGTGTTTTACACTGTTTTATAGTGCTACTGCATGAAGTACACACAGTCTGGTGTGTCAGTGTATTAGCACATTTTTACTATATTAACATTATTGTTAGCTGCTTGCATGCAGTTTTTATTGTCATTTTTTAACCCCACTACATTCTGGAATAAAGTACACTTATACTTTCACATATACTAAGTGGATCAGTGTTTTAACCCCTCAGTGCTTTTTGCAACTCCTACATAAGGACTTGACTGAGTGGACAAGCCAGCTGCTGAGCTCTTCGATAACGGTTAATCTTCTGTTGGGAGAGACAAAGCAGCTTAATCAAGAGGATCTGATAGGCTGTGAGAACCCCCCTTGCTGTCATCATGCCTCATGTGTTGAGGTCAGTACAAGTGAGTACTCATTTGGCATATGCTAGTGTTTTAAGTCTGTGGAATCATAACATACTGCACCAGGATCCCTGTGTCTGTGCGCCCTTCCCTCTTCTGTTGGTTTTATATTCTGCTGGGTTTTCCCTCGTAAGGGATTGGCTTTCTTTGGGGATTAGGCTGCGAGACATCCTGGATTCGTTCCTCCCACACTCCAAAGACTGATCTTGTGCCAAACAGGAGGACTGTACATTTACAGAGACTGGTGATCTCTCACACTCCTTTAGGGATTTCCTAGTCTATAGCGCTTATACGCCCCCTCTGTTTGTTCCATATATATATATATATACTGTATATATATATATATATATATATATATATATATATATTTCAAAATAAAAAGAACAATTTCTTCTAAGTGAAGAACATAGGTATTTGAAGTATTCTTAATGCATCTTCTGCTTTAGCGCAGTTGTCCTAATGCACCTTTTGGTTAGTGCTCAAGAAAAAAAAAAAGACTTTTTAGAACACCCTATTGAAGTCTATGGAGAAAGGGATTTAGCTTGGTTGTGCTATCCAAACTAGCATGACTGAGTCTTTTGCTTGCGCTCAAACTTTTTGCTTTCAAATTGTAATATACGTGCAAACATACAAGGGCTATTGATTTACCTTAAGCGCAGTTAGTGCTAATATTTTACTGCTCCGCTTGTAATCTAGCCCAAGGTGTTTACTGTCTTTTTTGTCATTTTTGATAGACATGAAGGAGCCGAGTGAGCAGCAGTAACAATATTTTATTGGTTTGCTATGTGGATTTTACATAGTGTCTGGGTAACCTCATTTATGTTAGATACATACATGTTTCTTGTTATAGACTTACAAAACCATGGTAGAGTTGGCTTTTGTTGCAGTTCTAGATGAGGAGTTGCATTTTTATTGGTATTTCTGCTTAGATGGATAAGGAGTAGACCTGTACATTTCTTTTCGGACAAATGTAAAAAATGTTTGTTGCATTTGTCCAAAAATGAGCTGCCCCTTTCACAAAAAAACAAATGGAGGAATCCATGTGACAAAATAAAATGTAGTTGATTCACTTTTGCAGTTAAAACTATTACTCTAAAGACAGGAAAGGCTTGTCAAATTAAAACTATTTAGGTGAGAAGGGCTTAAAAAGTTCAAATGTACACTACTAAAAACGATTTAACAATATTCTTGTCAAATTATTGATTCCTGTGTCAGCCATTAAGTATGTAAGCTTTAGTTTTGGTCTTAGTTATCCCTAACCTCATTAAAAAATTGCTGCTGCTAGCTTGTAGTATAAAATAGTTGATAAATCAATTTTATTTTCTTTAACAAACCCTCTTAACAAATATCAGACGAAACAAAGGAAACTTTTTTGTGACAATCAATTCATCTGATCAAGTGAATTTTTTGTCTGTACACATGTCTAATAATTAGTCATTGTGAAGAGGTTTTGTGTAGGGTGTTAATGGAGATGCAATTTATTACTAGGGCAGTTTCTTTCAATATTTTGATGCAGAGGTAGCAATGAGTGGAAAGGTGCAGTATCAACAACACAAAGCTATTCAAAGCTTTTGAACAAGGTAGCTATAGGCAAGAATAGAAAATGAAAATTTGGTGGAGTCCACTCTGCATAATTTTTAATGATGCTTAACCCATTAATGCCTCCACTAGCGGCAAGACTGTGCTCTTATGACCTCCCTCCCTCCTGCAGGGCTTTTGAAATAGCGCTATCAAAAAATCAAGCCCAATATAAAGACCAGCAACTTGCAAGGTACGTTGCCGGTCATTAAGGGGTAAAGGTCTTAAAGTCTTGCTTAAGGTATGATATCATCAGTGATGTAATTTGTGGTGCTCATTAAATGTGACATGCTGTAATATTTGGAAAGCAAAAAAGGGTATTTGGGGGAACTCCTGAAAATCATTATCTATTTTTAGTAGTATGATTATAATCACAAAAGGGTTAGTTTTTTACCATCTACTTTTTTGTTTTATTAACTATAGTTGATTTAAAAAGATACAAAGATTTTAAATCAATGTCAGGTTCATTAATGATCTCAAGGGATAATTCATCAAAATTGGATTCTTGGTGAGGTTCAACACTTCCACCAACAAGAAGACCTTACCTGAACCATCCTCTCAAACATGTGTGCTAAGGGCAAATAGGAAATGTGTACATCCTCAGATTTTGGGGACCATTGACTCTGGAAAGAAAAAAAAAACAAAGGCAGCCCAACAAGGCCAAGTCAGATTAGGCTAGATTCTTACCTGTATAACTCTTTCAAACATGTGAGCCAGAGGTAAGAAGGAGATGAGCACATCGTCCTGCGTCGGAAAGATCACTTTCTGCAGGTGAAGGGCGTGGGAGACAGAAAAGGAGAGAAACACTGACAGGAAGACAACAAGAAAGTCATAAAACAATAAAGAAGAAATATGGCAACTAGGGGAAGCAAAAAGGGTAAGTTTTTTAAAGATAATGAG